>NC_081407.1:329759953-329872453 GCF_030272615.1 Cryptomeria japonica
GTCCATGCTTTGGTTTGGGCTTTAAAGTTCATACAGACCGTACAAAACCAATAAAAAATAACTATACTCGTTGAAAACTTAGATTTGGAAAGGTTAAACTTGCTCTACTTGATTCAATTATTCAACCAACCATTCTCATCGATTTTCCCAAGACTTATATCAGTCTTGGGTTGGTTACAAATGCCTTTAACTAAAAAAACAACCAACTATCCGTTGGTGTATGAAAGTGCAAATGTTTCAAAGTTGCTAAGAGCAACTTTTACAACTTTTTACAACTTTTTGCATAGGTGAGCAACTTTTCTCAAATCCAAACTAGGTCAGTTCCAAATGATTCAAATGACCCTAAAAAACCCTAAACCATAACAAACCAACCTATGTTAACTCATTATTAACTTATTCTACTAAGTGCTCTACCTGGCACCCTTAAGAGCTCATATGCCAAAATTGGCCAAACAGTACTCTTAGGGTCCTTACAAAAATTTGAGCACTTATTCAAAGACCTATAGATCTTATTACAAACCAAAAAAACATTATTCCAATCTCCTGGAATCAATCACAACAAAATTTCCCAAGTGCCCCTGCACCAGAAGGGAAGTGAGAGGCCTAGAGGGGAGATTAAGGAGGGTAGGGGGGATAGAGAGGTAAACAAGAAGGGAATGAGATACTTGGGGATAAAGGAAATAGAGGGGAAGGGAGGTGAGAGGCCTAGAGGGTAGAGAGGTGAAATGGGGGTTTAAGGATGGTGGGGTAGATAGAGAGGTAAATATGAAGGGAATGAGAGACTTGGTGATAAAGGACATAGAAGGGAAAGGAGGTGAGAGGTCTAGAGGGGATAGAGAGGTGAGATGGGGGGTTAAGGATGGTGGGCAGATAGATAGGTAAACATGAAGGAATGAGAGACTTGGTGATAAAAGGAATTGAGGGGAAGGGAGGTGACAAGCCTAGAGGAGAGAGAGATGTGAGATGGGCGTTTAAGGAGGGTGGGGGGGGGAAGAGAGGTAAACATGAAATGAATGAGAGACTTGGTGATGAAAGTAATAGAAGGGAAGGGAGGTGAGAAGTATATAGGGGAGAGAGAGGTGATATTGGGTTTAAGGAGGGTGGGGGGGATAGAGGAAATCGAGGGGTCAAGGAAGGTGAGAGGCCTAGAGGGCAGATTAAGGAGGGTGAGGGTTGTAGAGAAATAAACATGAAGGGAATGAGATACTTGGAGATAAAGGATATATAGGGAAAGGGAGGTTAGAGGTCTAGATGGGAGAGAGATGTGAGATGGGGGTTTAAGTAGGTTGGGGGGATAGAGAGGTAAACATGAAGGGAACAAGAGACTTGGTGATAAAAGGCATAGAGGGGAAGGGAGGTGAGGAGGCATAGAGGAGAGAGAGAGAGGTGAGATGGGGGTTTAAGGAGGGTGGGGGAGGATGCTCGAGGTAAACATGAAAGGAACAAGAGACTTGGTGATAAAGGGAATAGAAGGGAATGTAATTGATAGGTCTAGAGGTGAGAGAAAGGTGAAATGGGGTTTAAGGAGGGTGGGGGGATAGGGATAGAGAGGTAAGCATGAATGGAATAATAGACTTGAGGATAGAGGACATAAAGGAGAAGGGAGGTCAAATGGATAGAGCGGAGAGAGATGAGATGGGGATTTGAGGAGGGTGGGGGGATAGAGAGGGATGGGGGAATAAAGGGATTGTGAGAGCTAGAGAGGGGAGGGACAAAGAAGAGTAGGGATATTAGAATGAAGAGAGATCAGAGGTAAGGGGAGAGAGAATAGGAGATCTAGCTCATAGAGAGAGATGGAACTGCGAGGGGAGGGAGATAAAGGTGGACGAAGAGGGTGATTTAACTAGAGAGATATATTTTGAGAGGTGAGATACCTAGAGGGGAGATAGAGGTGATATGTACCTAGAGGCAGAGAGAGGTAAGAGATAAAAATGGGGAGAGAGTTTAATGTGAGATAGATAGAGGTGAGTACCTCAAGAGATGGAGATAGAGGAGGGAGAGGACATAATTGAGAGTGGGGAGTGAGATTAAAAATGAGAGAGAAAATAACAAAGAGAAAGAGAGAGGGGATGAGAGGTAGGTATTGATTTTTTGAGATACCTAGAGAGGGTAAACGTAGATAGCTGAGGGAGAGAGTTCACAAAGAAAGAAAGAGGGGAAAGTAGGTAGGGAAACAATTGGATAGGGAGGGAAAGAAATATGTAGAAGAGAAATAGAGGTGACATACTTAGAGCCTAAGAAGGGATGAGTGAGAGACACAATAGCTAGAGATAGATATAGAAGAAGAGAGATAGCTAATGAGACAGGAAGGGATAGGTACTGAGGTAAAGAGGCAAGTAGATACAGGTACAGATGGGGAGAGAGTGTCGGAAGAATAGGTAATGACTAAGAGAATCATTATGAGAGGGAGGCAGGGATAGAGTGTCGAAAGAATAGGTAATGATTTAGAGAATCATTGTGAGAGGGAGGCAGGGATAGAGATGGGGCTAAGTAGGGAATGTGAGTTAGACAGGATGAGAGAGAGATTTTGAGCACGTAAATTGAGTTTTGAACATTTAATTAAACTAACAAAGAATGGAATAATCATAAATATTGTTTCAATGTTGAACACTTAGCGTTGTCCCTATTTGGAGTACGCCAAATGTGGAAAATGGACTTTTCTCGGATGGCTAGCACCAAATTTGGCGTGCGCCAAACAGGAAGATCTTATTGTATACATTTGGTGTGAGCCAAATAGGGAGAACGCCATATTTGGCACGTGCCAAATGGACCACTTTGGGAAACACTAATCCTATGGGTTGGATTTGCCTTGGGTATCCAACCCAAAGGTTTGGATGACCATTTTAGGCCAAAGACATGTTTTTATTAGAAGATTGAAAATTTTGACATATTTTTAGTTGTACTCTCCATCAAGTTTGCACGTGTTTCAATGCAATTAAAAAATCACCATAGCGACCTTAAGCTCCCTCTTAGCTATCCAACCATGTAATTTATTTTAAATTTTGATTTCATTAAGGCTTTCATCTTTAATTTCTTTTGCTAGTGTGTCTGTTTTTGGTCAAAAACCAACGTGTCCTATTTTGGGTATAGTTTTTTACACGTTCATCGAATTTTGAAGAAAGTTACATTTTTTGAAACTAGACTCTATTCTAAAAAACTTAAACAAAAACTTGATTTTTGATTAATTTTTAGTGATTTTAGGGGGGGGAATGCTTAAATTTCTATTTTTTATTATTGATTTTCAATGATTTTAAGGGGGGGCATGCTCAAATTTATGTTTTTCAGGATGTCCCCACTTCGAGAATTAGTAAAAAAATCATATACTCATTAAAAAATTAGCTCAAAAATCTAGCATAAACTAAAAAGGTGTTAGCTAATTTCTCATTGAAGTGATTTTAAAAATTAAAAAAAAAAGAACATTTTAGGGGGGCCACAACATATGCTATGTTATGTTTTTTGCATAAAATCAGGACCAGTTTTTATGGCCCCCCTTTTTGAAGCCTGTAATCTCCACCATTTTCAAAATAAATTAGTAGTTTAGAAAGTAGACTCAAAGCACTCCAACTCTTGTTCTTGTTGCATCTCCAATTTTGGAGTGTAACTATGTTTAATTTATCGTTGAAATTCAGACTTTGGTGATTTTAGAAAAAATGTGGCATCTTAAGATCCCCTTTTGGTACCACAACTTGGTGCACATACCCAGAACCAAATGAAAATGTATTTCCACTTTGTGCATTTTTATTGGGTGCTCACCAAACTTGGTGCCAACAAAATTATTAGCATTGAGAAATTCCAACCCTTTGGGTTGGATATTTTTTGGGCATCCAACTCAAAGGGTTGAATGACCATTTCGTGCCAAACACATGTTTTTTAAAAGGTAAAAAAGTTTCATATATTTTTGGTGATGCTATCCATTAGGTTTGCATGTGTTTCAATGCAATTTTTAAAAAATACCATGATGACTTAAAGCATTCTCTTATTCGTCTAATCATATTTTTTCACATTTTGATTATGTTAAGGTTTTTATCTTTAGTTTATTTCTTTAGTGTGTCGGTTTTTTGTCAAAAACCAACATGTTGTGGTTTGGGTATAGTTTTTTACTCGTTCATCAATTTTTGGAGCAAATTACATTTATAAAAGCTAAACTCTATTCTACATGTATTGTATTTTTCTTTTAATTTTCAATTAGGTTTGAAATTTTTTGGAGCGGGTTGGAGCATGGTCAAATTTCTTTTCTTTTTAGATGTGTCCACTTCAAAAATTATAGTAAAAAAAAAAATATATTCATTAAAAAGTTAACCAAAAAATTGGGCATAAACTAAATGGTGTTAGCGAATTTTTCACTTGAGCAATTTTCAAGATTCTAAAAAAAATTGACATTATTAGGGGGACCACAATAGATGCCATGTTATGTAGTTTTGATAAAAGTAGGATCACTTTGTGTGGTCTACCTTTTTGAAACACTTAATATCCACCACTTTTTAGATAAAATTAGTAGTTTAGTAAGTAGATTCAGAGCAATAAAATTGTTGTTCATGTTGCATCTTCAAAATTTGGGTGTAACTATCTTCAATTTCTTGTTGAATTTTAGACTTTTCTAATTTCATTTTTTTTGGCATCTTAAGACCCCCTTTTGTTCCCCCATCTTGGTGTAATTACCCATTATATAAAATGTGACCAAAGTGCAAGGGTTACAATTTACCCCAAAAATCTACTCTAGTGAGAGAAATGAATGGGGTTGGCGAGATAAAAGTAATGAGGATATTAGGAGGGGGTGAAAAAGTTCCAAAGACTGTTGGAAGTCCAGAATAGATAAATGGTTAGTATTTGGGGCTTCAAGAGAAACAAGGAATAGGTGCAAAGTTAATGAGCTCTCTTAAAATCAAAAAATATTAAAGGGATATAGACATGATGAATCAAGAATTAAAAGGGAATATGTACAAGAGGCTTGCAAGGCTAAGATATAGGATTTTGGAAGAAGCTACAATCTTTGAACAAAGTGCAAAAGACTCCCAAAACTCCAAAATTTTGGGGCACAGGGAAAATAAGGATGTCAAGGTTAGGGATGTTAAAGTAAATAGTATGGTATGGCATTAGGGCTTGACATTTCATGAGAACTTGAAATTCTAAGACAAAGGGGAAGAATCAAAGGAAGTTGGTGTTTAGAGTTTTGAGAAACTCAAAACCTTGGAACTTTGTGCAAAAGTGTCATGTTACCCTTGAAATTTTGAAACCTCGAGGAAGAATTGAAACTTCTCTAATGTAAAATATGCGTTAATCGAATTTCACACACCCCAAACCAAATCCACAACCAAAAAATTATAATCATAAAATTATAAATTATAATATAACACCAAAGGTGAATTAGGAAACCAAAGGGACTAGGGAACTAGGGACATGTCCTTGTAAAGTTTGGCAACCCAAAAATGACTAATATTACCTAGGGAAGGGTTATTTTGCAAGGCACTAACCATTAAAATATTCCTCAATAAATTTCACTAAGGACTTCTAGGATTAAAAAATTGTGAATCAAAACCCTTTGGGAGCATTCAACATAGGAGATCACATTGGAAATTTCTCATATTAGATATCAATAATGGGTAAATGGGGTAAAATTTACAAAGTGGGAGAAAAACACAAGTAAACAAGATACATAAAAATAAGGTTCCAACACAAAGAAAGAGTTGATATTAATTCAGGCAAAAGCCAATAATTTTCTCTTAATGTTTGTCCACCTATAAAATCCTATTGAATTTTTGGCTAATGCTTCTTATGTCATCATATGTATGTATTCTATCCCCTCTTCACATTTGCAACGATTTGAACAAGTAGTCTTGAATTGTTTTTAAACAACATTCTATTAAATAATTTGTATTATTTTTTACTTTAATTTATTTACAACAATTAATTAGAAAAAATAAACTTGAAACAAAATTCTAGATATGAATTTGTAAATTTAAAATCATTTTCAAAATAACAAATATTTATAAGAAATTATAAATTATTTAAAAAATATTATTTTGCATATCAATCATTACACTACAAATGAATATATATGCATAAAGCCAAAACAATGATCTAAAATCATATTAAATTCAAGTGGACTCCACCATTCCTTTAATTAAATTATTAATAATTAGAGGGAATCCTTTAATTTTTTTTAATTTTTTTTTAAATGAAACTTTAGACTTGCAACCAAGCATCCTTAGTGGGTTCATTTGGAACCATTCAACTTCACCATTAGACTAAAAACCCATTGTCCTAAATTCATGTTTAAATAATGAATCTTTTACTCTTTCCTTCACCAATAATTGGATGGCCAAATTAAGCGTATCTCTATGTCAAGATATTTTATTTGATTATATTTCGGTGTTTATCGAATGTCGTCATCAGAAGGCTACTCAATATATATTTTACAAATGGGTGGCCAATGTATGGTCCCGCGTTTACTGATTGATAGCCATATTTTTCCCATTTCTTGTTCAACTTTAAGAGAAATAGCCGCGGTTCCAATATAATTTTTAAGACCTTGTAGCATCATTTTTAAAAACACTAGGATTATAAATTATGATAAGATGGCTTTCATGTAGTTTAGAATGCATCATCTTCATGTTGGCATATATTTGTGTCCTTGTTTATCAATGTTAAAGAAGACTTGCGTTACTGAGGTGCTTCATTTTTTCTTTTATGGAAATTGGCATGTGATCCCCTATTAACATTAAGGGGGGCATTAGAACATAATGTTATTAGGGGTCACATCCTAATAGAATTTATATATAATGTTCTAATATAAGGTTATTAAACCTTATATATTATATGCTTTATAAGCATATCACATTTGAAATAATTCTAATCTAGTAAATATTAGATTATTAATTATTTATGAATGGGGGTTAGTGAAAATGTGTGACTAGTGAAGCCACCCTTCCTCCTATATTTAAGGAGATTATCTTTCATTTGAGAGTGGTATGAATTTAGAGATTAATAGTGAGTTACATCACTATGCACAAGAGGTATTATTGGTCATGTGGAAGTATTGGAGGAGTATCCTCGAGTTCAAGTCTATTTTATGGTAGTCTATATTTGTAAGTGTTTTAATAAAATGATGCTTTATGGGGTTTTTTTACCTGAAAGGGTTTTCCCCATGTATATCTTGTATAATGTGTACATTTATGCATGCATGATTTTCATTTCATTTATTTTATGATCTTGTTTATAATGATTAGTATCCTAAGGTCCTAATTTCTATCTATCCCAACTCATTGTATCCAACTCTCCCAAGTGTTTGTAGTTGGGCCTATTGTTTGTTCTCCAATGTAATTGATGGGTTTGGGTTTGATTCCTAGTTTTCATGTTTAGGCTAGTGAATCTCATTTTCACCACGTTAAAATATTATGAAATCACTTACAAACATGCATATATCCATTCTATTAAGGCATGAAACAATATTCTTTTTTATCTACATTAATGAAGTTTCTAGTTTGGTGTGCTACGACATCGAGAAAATCTCTCAAAAGGTAATAAGAAACCATAAAGGGTCAAGAACCACTCATTTGGGAATTGAGAAGTATTGTAATGATAGAAGGGCAGGTGGAAAAAGTGCATTACATGTCAAGCCTTTTGGTCACATTGGAACAATATTAGGAGCTTGTTTGTTTGAGGTACTTAGAGGATATGTGTAAAGGTATAGGAAAAAATTAAATTTTTTAAGATGAGGAGTACATAGTGGCAAGGAAGGATGCCATAAATTAGAGACCTCAAGAAAAATCAGACAAAGTGCATGGGTACAAGTTACCCCAAAAATCCAGACTCTAATGAGAGAAGTGGGTGGGGTTGGGGAATCAAAAGCACATCAAAAGGAACAAAGATCATATGAGGGGCTGAAAAATTTCCAAGGACCTTTGGCGATCCAATCTCCAAGGAAAGAGAGAATGGGAAAAGGGTTTTCATATGAAACTATAGAAGGGCTAGGGAATAGATGCAAAGATTATGAGTTTCCTCAAAATACATTAGGATTTGAAAGGGAACATGGATAAGAGGCTTATCAGGCTAAGATATGGAGTTTTGAAGGAATTTGGAATCTTTTACACAAAGTACAAAGGTACCAAAACCTCCAATATTTTGGTGCCTAACGAGAATAAAGATATCAAGGTAAGGGATGACAGGGTTCAAGATGAAGTGACATTTGGGTTTGACATTTTATGAGAACTTGAAAGTCTGGGTTGAAGTAGAAGAATAAAAAGAAGATGGAGTTTAGGGTGTCATGGTGTAATGTTGGAAAATAGGTATTGACTAGTTCATCTATGTAAACAAAGAATGAGCCTATTTCATCTTTTGTTACATTAAAGAGGGGAGAAATCAATAGATTCAATCCCAAATGTTTGCATGCTAATTGATTTTTGTTTTTCTCTTTATTTGAGTTGAAAATGAGCTATAGAAAGATGTGAATTGAATACAAGATCAAGGGTTAACAATGTGAAATTGACAAGAATCAACATGCTCAAACAATTTCAGATATGATACATAGACATGAATACAAATATGGAATTAGGAAGCTAAGAGAAACCTGTATTTTAAATCTGGGTTTGAAACTACTTGACATAGGTGTGTGGGGTGAGCTTGTCCTCAAAGTGTTGGATGCAAACAATAGGTACCTTTCTGGGACAAGGGTGTTTCTTAGAGCCATTCCATATTTTTTTGCTAGAAAATTGTCAGACATAGGTGTATAGGGCAACCTTGTCCTCTAGGAAAGTTGAACCTAATTGTCTATGTTTGCTCTTCCCGAATTTGTAATTGTGTCTTTAAGTCCTACCACTTGCACATGCAAAAGAGGATAAAGGTGTTGTGAATGGGAGTCTCAATTAACCCTTGAACTGAATTGAAATTGAATTGGAAGTGTTGAACTAAGATGTTGAATATGATACCCTAAGCTTGTTGAAGTTGATGACATGATGCTCTTTGAATGTGATCACAAGTGTTGATGTAATAACATTGGCAATACATAAATTAATCAATCATAAGCACATGCTCCCCATGTTATCATATGTGTGCCTTAAACTTCTAGTATGATAACTTCCATCTCAAGGGCAACAATATGGATGTGATTTCTCTTGGTATGCTTCTCATGGATCTTGTGTCTCACCCTTGTAGAAGGGACATGGTTTTTCTCCTTACCCATATGGTCAGTCCTTTTCTTTGTACCCTTCTCATCAACATTCGGCTAATAAACCTAGTAATGGAGAGTTTCCTTGGTTGTCTCTTATAATCTTTTCTACTCTTTCTAATCCTATCATTGAAAATAAATGCAAATAATCGAATGAAGAAGTTATATCTTGATGAGAGCCTATTCTTGAAGATGAGGACCTCTTGACTAATTGGAGTGATCCATTTGAAAATGATCTCCCTCCTCCTAGTAAATTATTTCTAGCTACAATAAAATGATTCATTTTATTGTGTCCACTTGAATTGATTAAAAAAATTAATGAGAAAAAAACACTTAAAAACAAAATTTTAAATTTGAATTTACAAATTTAAGATATAGTTTTAAAATAACAAATAAATAAAACAAAAATCATAAATTATCTCTTAAATATAAATTAAATAAAATAATATTAAAATTAAATTATTTATACATTAATCATTGCACTCAAAATAATTGATAATCGAATAGACTCTACTAGGGGAAGGGTACCAATAGCGGACATAGTTCCAATAGTGGACAACTTTTTTTCAACCCACCCCCCATTACTAAATTTTAAAGGAGCCCCAAAAATGATAATGAAAAGTTCATTAATAAATATCACATGTATCAATAGTGGATAATTTTTTACCTTTTTTTACCACTTCTGGCCCATTTGTGCACCACTACTAGGACATTTGTGCATAACTACTTGGGCATTTCTCCACTACTACTGGGAATTTTGTGTTATCTGCTATTAGCGCAAAGGTGATTATGTATCGGACGACACTTTTAAATGACCACTTTTTGACCTTAACGAATTTCACAACGTACATCATTACTACCCAAAAGCCAGATACTTGGTTATAAACAGTTAAGTCGTATACAAAGACAACAACAACAACACAAAATTGAAATCCGATGTACGATTGAAAAGTTAGCTATTCACCTTCCTCTATTTCTTTAGTTAAGTAATTACTAATTTAAAAAATCATAACTATGAATCTTTACTAGGGGAAAGGACCCAGTAGTCGTGCACCCTAACTTCACGCTTCTCAAAATCCTACTTGGAAATTTCGAATCACTCCGATTTTTTTACAGCAGCTTACTTGGCAAGTCCCCTGCTTATAACTAAGATTTCAGGGCCACATCATCAAATATGATGCCACATCAGCATGCTTTTTGCCAAGGTGTCCAAAACAGCCCCAAAAAAAAGTGAGACCAATAGGCGTGCAAAAGAGACCCCAATAGTTGTGCAGCCGATGTGGCATCACCTGATTGGTTACTTTTTACAATATTAGTACATTTCTTAACAACTATTGGTACATTTCCTAACAAAAATTGATATTTTTTGTTTCAAACAATAGGTTTTATTTGTTCAATTTTTGGAACAAAAGGTATCAACAACCCTCACAACAATTGGAACATGCTCAACTACTGGGTCCTTTCCCCTATTTCCTTCATCAATTATTCGGTGGCACAAATTAAACGAAGATATTTTCTCATGTCTTCATCAAAGGCCACTTTATAGAAGTCTCCAGCTAAGGCAAATGCACGGCAAATGGCCAGTCAATGAATGGGCCAGCCTTTTTCCCATTTTCTTTCTCGTCTGCTGCCATTTTTGACCTGCGAAACTTCCCAGCTCTTTCCTACGTTGAAGAAATAACTGCGATGCAATTCCATCATTTTCAGCAATGACCCACATTGATATTTTGTGATAAAAAGCCAGTCTTTATCGTTCTTCATAGGTCATTTCATGAAAAAAGCAATCCTGCATCGTCCTTTCTTGTCTGTTAATTTCTGACATACATCATGGAAATTTTGAACTTGCCAGCAGCTTTCCAGGCTGTCAATTTTGGCTTGTGAAACTTCCCAGCTCTTTCCTACATTGTGGAATGTGGAAACAACGGTGGGTTTTAATTGCATCATTTTCAACCATGGCTTACATTGACATTTCGTGGAAAAATGTCTTCAATTAACATAAATTACAAAGAAAAAGGCAGATGAGCCCAGTGAGTGATCTTGTGGATAGAGAAAGAAGAAGCATTTCTTCGTCGTTCTTCCTTGTCACTTGCCCTGCTTTCCAGGCTGCCATTTTTGACCTGCGAAACAGCTGTAGTGCAGTTCCACCTTCCTCGGCAATGGCCCACATTCACATTTCGTGGAAAGATGCCTTCGATGAACTTAAAATTGCAAAGATAAAAGCTAGGCAAGCCCAGTGAGCGATCTTGAGTCTAAAGCAGCAACTTGTAATTTTCTTTCTCCTCTCTATTATGGGCAAGTTTTCTTTTCCTTCATGCTGTTGCTCCTGCAGTTGCTTCTCATCCTCTTCATCTGCTCAGGAAGTAAGCATTGTTGTGCACTCCACACAACCTTCTCAACAGCCAGCCAATTCTGGACCTTCCACCCCATCATCATCTTTGCACCCTTCTCAAAAATCAGCCAATGTTGGACCTTCCACTGCGACTAATTTTGATTTGGAGAGTTATCTACAGAAATTCAACGATATAGGTCGGCTTAAAGATCTGATTCAATTTATTGAAGAGCTATTGAAAAAAGCGGTAGGTAATCTATGTATATGTTTTGCATCATAATAATTTCTGCACTCTTATAATTTAAATGAGCTTTTTCTTCCCAAAGTTTTAGTCTCTGCACGTCGCTTCCCCTAGTCTGTTCTTGTTTGCATTTATTGAGTATAAATGTAGTGTTGCCCAATACAGTCAGGCGAGAAGGAAGAAGGATCTAGTTCAGCAGCAAGTTCTTATATCCAGGATGGCCAAACATTCCTAGAGCTAGTAGATAAAAACGTTGGTAAACTTTCTGAAAAGGTAAAGTTTCCATTTTGGAATTATGAAATCAAATTTTGATAATATTCCTATACAGAAATTATTGGAGTGTGTAACACTAAACATTTGGGATACAAATTATATTAAATGGATCTAGATTCTAGATTGTCATAGATTACTTACATCCTCATGGAATTTTTTTCTACAGCATGATTCTATGGATGGCGCAAGTGCAGATATAGAGAAGGTTGTTATAAATTTGCTGAAAGGCGCTGCCCAAATTCATTGGGTGGGGGCAGCACTTTCTGTGGTGGGATTTGTATTGGCCAGATATAATGAAATGTCTAACAATCAGAGAGAGTGCCTTGAAATTTTGAAAGTTTTGGTTAATCTTGAGAATCAAATTCTGAAGTTGAATGAGCAAATGCCAGAAGAGGGACAGAGACTAAATGAGGCAGTCAAGTGCATTGTTGAAGGATGCATCATGTGCGCCTCCCAACTTGCCGCTGGCAAATTTGTTAGGTGAGTACAATTATTTAAACAGTTTTAGCTGTCTTCCAATTAAACAGTTTATATTTCATGGTTATTTAGCTGTCTTCCAATTAATCTTTCATAAAAAGGGAGATAAACATAATTATTCAATTTTTAAGTAATAAAAATAAATAATTTAGATAATTTATTTTATTTTAGAAGAAATATAATTATTATTTTTTTCCTCAAATGTAATCTTGAGGGTTGCTTCCATTCTATTACTTACATAAATCTGGACTTCAATTTTACATTTTATTCATATGTTCCGGTTTTATATACTTATATTGCTTTTTCTATCTCAAGTCAATACTATATAATATTTGACAAGACTCTCTACATATATAGCCTAAGTCCTATTGATTTCAGCCAATGCTTTAACAAATCTAACCTATCTTAAAATTTCATTATATCACAACATTATAATTACACCATATTTATCAAAAGGATTTTGTTTAAAAGAGTTTTTCCTTCACTTCAGGTGGGATTGTGAAATGATTCTTCTAGGCAATCTTTGATGTAATTGGCTAGAAAAATGAGACCTTATGAGTCACTAATCCCAAAGACCTTCTTGAGGAAATTTACCTTTTGAAGCCAGGAGTCTTCAAGTAACAAGAGACGTGTCTAGCTGTTGGACAAAACAAAAGGGTACTACTCCACAATTTCCCCACATGCCATGAGTTTTTTGAAGTTTGAGGGAATGAAAACCCCATTCCCATGGTGAGCCACCTCTAGGATCCCACTTAAGTTTCCCAAGAGTTACCTTTCACTATACTGATCACCAAATGCTTGATCATGCCTTTCTATTCTCGTAGACATGGACACCATGTTCAAATTAAGTCCATGTCAATGATTTGTTTGTTCGAAATAAAATTTCCTCAAATAAGAAAACTTAGTGACTATAGTACTGATTGCTAATCACTGGCAAAACACAACAAAATAAAACTCAAACAAAACAAAAGGGAGACATGAAACTTTATTTGTTCTATTAAATTTGAAAAAGACCTACAAAATAACTAAAAAATGATTACATATATTGATTATAGTTTACTTGCAAAAATCTAAAGCTGTACCAAATTATATAAAACAACTTGGAGTTGCTTAGAGCTCCTCTAACTTCTATTTGTCTTGAGCTATTTGCTACTCCCTTAAAACTCTCTTCACACAATTTCTATTGCAAACTCTTTTAAAGCTAAAAGTGTTGCTCAAAAAACAATTCTTCTCAACTAATAGACTTGGAGAACATTCTACCTAGTTGTCTTCTACAGTCCAATAAATTTTCCCACATAATTTTTTTAAATTCAAACTGACTTATGAGCAATAACTTTACTATAAACAATAACTCTTATTTGTTGTATGTTAGGAGTAATTGGGAGGCTGCAATCCAAATACAAATCTTTTCAACACACTCTAATTGTTGGCTTCTCTTGATAGGTAGGTGGCAATGATAGGGATTCAGGGACAAGTCAAAATCCCAACACCCCCCCTTTGTCTTGAGCCATCAAACAAAATTATTTATCATTCAAATTTACAAAGCCCAAGTTTCTTCTGAGGCATTCTAAGCTATCCCTACTCAATGGCTTGGTAGAATTGTTTGCAAGCCATTGCTTAGGCCTACAAAACTTCATCTCAATTTCTCCATTTTCAATTGACTCTCAAATGAAATGATAATTGATTTCAATGTGTTTACTTATTCCAAAAAAACATGATTTTTTATCAAAACTATTGATGAAACATTGTCACAAAATATTGTTGTTCTATCCTCTTGTTCTTCCTTCAGATCAATTGAGATTATCCTAAGCCAAATAGCTTGGAATGCTACTTTATTTGCTGTTATATACTTAGCCTCAACTGTAGATAGAGAAACTATGGGTTGTTTCTTGGAAGGCCACGAGATAGCTCTTGAACTCAAATGGAATATGTATAGCCTGAAGTGCTCTTCCTATCATCCACTTCCTTCCCAATCACTATTTGTGTAACCACCTAGTTCATAATTATTTGTTACAATATATAAAATACCATATCGTTTGGTGCCATTCACATAGCTTGGGATTCTCTTACCCACTTGCCAACGAGTATTCATTGCAATCTCCATAAATTTGAAAACTTGACTTTCTACAATAATTATATCAAGCCTATTTATTCTCAAATACATATAGCTTGCAAAAAAACTCTTATACATGGTCACATCCACATTATTGCTGCAAACTTCTTTTCTCAACTTAAGACCTATGATTGTTGGTGTTGGTGCAAATTTAATTGGATTCTAAATCTCTTTAATATCTCTTCTATATATTTTTCTTGAGAGATAAAAATACCATAATGCATTTTTTTTACTTGTATGCCTATAAAAGACCTCAAGAGACCTAAATCTGTCATCTCAAACTTTGTTTTCAAAGCCTCTATAAAATTGACAATGAGGAAATCCTGATCCCCAATAAAAATGAAATCATCTACGTACGAGACAATAATTAAAATCTCACCATTAGCTACCTTAACGTAAAGAGTGGGATCACCATTTTTTTTGGTAAGGCCACTATACAACAAATATGAGTCAATCTTGTTTTACTATGCTTGTGGTGCTTATTTCAACCTATAAAGAATATTCTTCAACATATACACCTTCTTTCTGGACCTAAAACTTCATAACTAGGTGTTTGCTCAACATAAACTTCCTCTTAATTAAAACTTAATTCAAAAGGCAGATTTCATGTCCATTTTAAATTCTTTCCATTTGTGTTGGGCTGCAATTTATATGACTTCCATCCTTGAAATTGAAGCACATGTCTCATCGTAATCTCTATTAAACTATTATTTTGTACCCCTTGACAACTAGTCTTTGCCTTAAATGCCTTTCTATTTTTCCACTGGCATTTCTCTTCGACTTGTACATCCATCAATAAATTTTTTACTTGGTAGCAAATCAACTAACTCCCATGTTCTATTTCACTTTGTTGCATCTATCTCCTCATACATGGCATTGCACCATTTCTCTTATTTCATAACATCCCCAAAATATGTCAAATCACTATGAGAAAATAATACAAAATTCACATTTTCATCAATCATCATCATACCTATCATTTTGGTAGATCACCCTTAGAGTTTCGGTCTTTCTTTATATTAGGGAGGCAAGAGTGGGGTTTGAACTCTCACTACTACTTTTTCTCTACTTTGTAGACCATGTCTGAATTTGTCTAGAGCTTACGTTTTCTCTCTATGTACCAATCCAAAGCTCTCAAAAGCTAATTGCCTGGCTATCTATAGCTACTCGCCTTTGTACCTATTTGCATCATGAACTATCTAGATCTAATTGTCTACCAATTTATGCATTTTTATAGATATCTCAAGTTGTCTAGAGATTTCTCCAATTGAATTTTTAGACAATTTGTTTAATTACCCATCTATGTGAGGAGCCATCTTTAGCTAATTACTGGGTAAGTGCACCAAGTTGTGGTACCAAAAAGGTGCCACTTCTTACTTTTTCATAAAAATGCGTCATTGGCATGAAAAGGTCGTCCAAACCTACGGGTTGGATGCCCAAGGCAAATCCAACCCAAAGGGTTGGTATTCTCCCAAGCAAACCATTTGGCGAGCACCAAATATGGTGCTCGCAAAATGCAAAATTTTGAATTTTCACATTTGGCGCTCGCCAAATGTGAAAATTCAATTTTTTGCATTTGGCGAGCACCAAATGTTTTGCATTGTCCAATGTGAAGGTTTTATGAGTGTGTAGATGTTTCAATCTTGGCACAAGTTAAATCCACCCCCGAAGGAGAATATATACATGAAATATAAAATTTAAGTATATCTCTATAGGACTTATAATGTAGATTCTAGTTTTTAGAGGATCATATAAAATTTCAGACTTAGTCAAATTTCAGTAATCAACATGATCCCATTAGCATTCTTTAGCTATATATCTCACTCTCTTTATCTTCCCCAAACTCTAGACCTATCTCTCTCCCTCTCTTGTGTCTCTCGCTTCTTTATCCTTGACTCTCTCCCTCTCTCTTCTCTCTCACTCCCTTATTGTTTCTCTCCCCTCCCACTCATTTCTCTTGGTCACTACCTATCCCTTTTATCCTCTCTCTCCCCATATCTAGGGTTGTCCCTCCCTCACTATTCACCTCACTGTCTCTCCCTCCCTATCTTATTACCCACCTTTCTCTCCCCCTCTACGTTTCTCACTTATCTAATTGTCCACCCTCTAGTTCTCTCCCTCCCTCTCCACCTTTCTCTCCCTTCTCCTTACCTCTATCTATTTATGAACTCTCTCCCTCTCTTATCTATCTCTCTCTCCAAACCTTTCTATCTCCTCATTCTCTAGGTCTCACAATACCTCCATGTCTACCTCTCTATCCATCTCCTCTTACTCATCTCTTTGTTCTTATATCTCTTCTATTCTCCCTCCCTCCCCTCTCCAAGTCTATATCTTCCTTTCTTCCTCTCTCCCTCTCTATCTCCCTCTCCCACTCTCTCGTCTTCTCTCTTCCTCTCTTATCTCTATCTTCATTGTCTAGGTCATTACCTCTCCATCCCACCCTATCTCCCCTTTGTATGTTTCTCCCTCCCTTCCTCTCCACCTATCTACCTCTGCATATAGGTCTCTTTACCCACCTCTCTTTATCCTCCTATATCTATCTCACTCCTCTCTGGCCATCTAGGTCTCTCACCTATCTATATGCCCCCTCTATAGTTCTATATGTCCCTCTCTACTTCTCTCCCTCCTCCTTAACCCTGTCCCTTTATGAACTCCCCCCTTTCTCTTCCTCCCCTAACCTCTTTATCTCCTCCTTCCATAGGTCTCTCACTCCCTCCATGTCTACCTCTCCATCCATCCCCTCTTACTCCTCTCTTTTTTTCTATCTCTTCTATTCTCCCTCCCTCCCTTCTTTAGGTCTCTCCCTTCATTTCTTCCCCTCTCCCTCTCTACCTCCCCATCCATACATACCCCCATATATATCTCACTCCCCCTCTTTTTTATTCTCTCTCTCTAAATTCTAGGTCATCAACTCTCTCTCACCTCTCTAGGTTTACCACTTCCATCTTCTCCACCTATCTACCTCTGCATCATGTCTCATTACTCACCTCTCTCTCCCCCCCTCTATCTATCTCATTCCTCTCTCTTGTCATCTAGGTCTCTCATCTCTCTTTCCCAATATAGTTCTCTCCCTCTCTCTTCCCCTATATCTCCCTCCCCCTTTACTCCTATTTATTTTTGAACTCTCTCATCCTCTTCTCGCTTTTTCCCCACCTTTGCATCATCTCCTTCCCTAGGTCTTGTAGTCCCTCCATGTCTACCTCTCCCTCAATCCCCTCATACTCTTCTCTCTCTTTATTCTTTCATATCTCCTCTTATCCCTCCATCCCATTTATAGGCATCTCCATTATTTTCTTCCCCTCTTCCTCTCTATCTCCCTCTCCCTCCTTATCCCATCTCTCTATCCCTTCCCTACTAATTCTTATTCTCTCTTTACCGTCTACATCATCAACTTTCTATCACACCCTCTCTAACCCTCTCTAGGTTTCTCCCGCATTCCCTCTCCACCTCTCTACATCTCCATCCATATCTCATTACCAACCTCTCTCTGCTCCCCTCCATCTATCTCAACCCTCTCTCTCTCTCACCCTATCTAGGTCTCTCACGCCTCTCTCCCCCTTCTAGGTATCTTATATATCTATATAACCTATCTGGGTATGTGCAGGAGCATGGTGGGCCATATAACCCCTTAGGAACCCATTACTATCTATCTTAGGAAACCACATGACCTCTTAGGACAACATATGGTGTCATTACAAGTCATATGGTGTCCTAAGGGGTCTTATGGTGTCACTACGGGTCATATGGTGTCCTAAGGGGTCATATGGTATTCTATGACCCCTTAGGATACTATATAATCTCTTAGAACACCATATGAGCCCTAACGACACCATACAGTGTCTTAAGGGGTCATATGGTGTCCTAAGGGGTCATTTAGTGTTTTATGACCCCTATGGACACCATATGACCCATTAGGATACCATATGACCCCTAATGACACCATATGACCCCTAACAACACCATATGTTGTCCTAAGGGGTCATATGGTATTCTATGATCCCTTATGACACCATATGCCCCATAACAACACCATATGGTGTCATTAGGGGTCATATGGTGCCTAAGGGGTCACATGGTGTCGTTAGGGGTCATATGATGTCCTAAGGCGTCATATGGTGCCCAAATGGGTCATAGAATACTATATGACCCCTTAAGACACCATATGATCCCTAACGACACCATATGACCCCTTGGGACACCATATGACCCCTAACGACACCATATTGTGTCTTGAGGGGTCATATGGTGTCACACATGGTCATGTCATGTACTAGGATGTTAAAAGGGGTCATATGGTGTCCTAGGGGGTCACAGAACACCATATGACCTCTTAAGACACCATATCATGTCATTAGGGGTCATATGTTGTCTTAAGGGGTCATGTGGTGTCGTTAGGGGTCACATGGTGTCCTAAGGGGTCATATAGTATTCTATGACCCATTAGGATGCCAAATGACCCCTTAGGACAACATATGATACCATATGGTGTCGTTAAGGGTCATATGGTGTCCTAAGGGGTCATATGGTGTCATAATGGATCATATGGTGTTCTATGACCCCTTAGGACACTATATGACCCCTAAGACCACCATATGGTGTCCTGAGTGGTAATATGGTGTCCTTAGGGGTCATATGGTGTCATTAGGGCTCATATTGTGTTCTAAGGGGTCATATGATGTTCTATGCCCCTTAAGACACCATATGACCCCTAAAAACACCATATGGTGTCCTATGGGGTCATATGGTGTCCTTAGGGGTCATATGGTGTTCTATGACCCCTTGAGACACCATATGAACCCTTAGGATATGTCATATGGTGTCCTAAGGGGTCATATAGTGTCCTAAGGGGTCATATGGTATTTTATGACCCCTTAGGACACCATATAACCCCTGACGTCACCATATGGTGTCCTAAGGGATCATATGATTTCCTTAGGGGTCATATGGTGTCCTAAGGGTCACATGGTATACTATGACCCCTTAGGACACCATATGATTCCATACACCATATAATTCCTAACGCCACCATATAGTGTCCTAAGAGGTCATATGGTGTTCTATGACCCCTAATGACAACATATGGTGTCCTAAGGGGTCATATGGTGTTCTATGACCCCTAATGACAACATATGGTGTCCTAAGGGGTCATATGGTGTTCTATGACCCCTTGGGATGCCATATGACCCCTCAGGACACCATATGACCCCATGCGACACCATATGACCCCTCACGACACCATATTTTGTCCTAAGGGGTCATAGAACACCATATGACTCCTTAGGACACTATATGACCCCTAATGATGTCAGATGACCCCTTAAGACACCATATGGTGTCGTTAGGGTTTATATGGTATCCTAAGGGGTCATAGAACACCATATGACCCCTTAAGACACCATATGACCCCTAACGACACCATATGACCCCTTAGGACACCATATAGTGTTCTTAGAGGTCATATGGTGTCCTAAGGGGTCAGATAGTGTCCTAAGGGGTCATAAAACATCATATAACCCCTTAGGACACCTTATGATCCCTAAGGACACCATATGATCCTTAACGACACCACATGGTGTTGTTAGGGGTCATATGGTGTCCTAATGGGTCATAAAATACCATATGACCCCTTAGGACACCATATGCCCCTAACGACACTATATGACATGCGCTAAGGGGTCATATGGTTTCTTAAGGGGTCATAGAACACCATATGACCTCTATGACCCCTAAGGACACCATATGGTGTCGTTAGGGGTCATATGGTGTCCTAAGGGGTCATTGAACACCATATGACCCCTTAGGACACAATATGACCCCTAATGACACCATATGACTCCTAACGATACCACGAAACCATATAACCCCTTACGACACCATATGGTGTCGTTAGGGGTCATATGGTGTTCTAAGGGGTCATATGGCATCCTAATGGGTCATAGAATACCATATGACCGCTTAGGACACCATATGAGCCCTTAGGACACCATATGACCCCTAACGACACGATATGGTGTCCTAAAGGGTCATATGGTGTTCTATCATGCCCTAGGACTCTATATGACCCATTTTAACATCTTAGTACATGACATGACCACTTGTGACACCATATGACCCCTCAAGACACAATATGGTGTTGTTAGGGATCATATGGTGTCCTACGGGGTCATATGGTGTCGTTAGGAATCATATAGTGTCCTAAGGGGTCGTATGGTGTCGTTAGGAGTCATATGGTATTATATGACCCCTTAGGACACCATATGACCCCTAACAATACTATATGGTGTCCTAAGGGGTCATCTGATGTCGTTAGAGGTCATATGGTGTTCTATGACCCCTTAGGACACCATATGGTGTCGTGAGGGGTCATATGGTTTTGTATGGGGTCATATGGTGTCCTAAGGGGACATAGAACACCATATGACCCCTTAGGACACCATATGGTGTTTTTAGGGGTCATATGGTGTCTCGAGGGCTCATATAGTGTCTCAAGGGGTCACAGAACACCATATGACCCCTTAGGACACCATATGTTGTCATTAGGGGTCATAGAACATCATATGACCCCTTAGGACACCATATGTTGTTGTTATGGATTATATGGTGTTGTATGGGGTCATGTGGTGTCCTAAGGGGTCACAGAACACCATATGACCCCTTAGGACACCATATGATGATGTTAGGTTTCATATGGTGTCTTAAGGGGTCATAAAACACCATATGACCCTATAGGACACCATCTGACCCCTTAGGACACCATTTGGTGTTGTTAGGGGTCATATGGTGTCCTAAGGGGTTATAGAACACCATATGACCCCATGGGACACCATATAACCTCTAATGACACCATATGACCCCTTAGGACATCATATGGTGTCATGTTGGGTCATGTGGTGTCCTA
The DNA here is from genome assembly GCF_030272615.1 of Cryptomeria japonica. Classification (NCBI taxonomy): domain Eukaryota; kingdom Viridiplantae; phylum Streptophyta; class Pinopsida; order Cupressales; family Cupressaceae; genus Cryptomeria; species Cryptomeria japonica. The sequence continues at coordinate 329,781,448 of NC_081407.1, forward strand.
AGGGGTCATAGAACACTATATGACCCCTTAGGACATCATATGACCCCTTAGGAAACCATATGACCCCTTTGGACACCATATCATGTAGTTAGGGGTCATATGGTGTTCTACGGGGTCATAAAACACCATATGACTCTCTCATATATATTCCTTACTCTCTTATTGTCTCTCTCCATTCTCAAGGTCACCATCTCTCTCTACTCTTAAGGGGTCATATGTTGTCATATGACCCCTTAGGACACCATATGGTGTCATTATGGGTCGTATGGTGTCATAAGTGGTCATTGGGTGTCTTATGACCCCTTAGGACACCATATGACCCCTTAGGTGTCGTTAGGGGTCATATTGTGTCCTAAGGGGTTATATGGTGTCCTATGAACCCCTAGGAAACCATATGACCCCTTAGGTATTGTTAGGGATCATATTGTGTCCTAAGGGGTCATAGGGTGTCATATGACCCCTTAGGACACCATATGGTGTCTTTATGGGTCATATGGTGTCCTAAGGAGTCATATGGTGTCAGATGAAGGATACCATATGGTGTCCTTTATGGGTCGTATGGTATGCTAAGGGTTCATATGGTGTTGTATGACCCCTTAGGACACCATATTGTGTTGTTATGGGCTATATATTGTTTTAAGGGGTCATATGGTGTCCTATGACCCCCTAAGGGGTAGTTAGAGGTCATATTGTGTCCTATGACCCTTTAGGACAACATATGACCCCTTAGGATACAATATGGTGTTGTTATGAGTTGTATGGTGTCCTGAGGGGTCATATGGTGTCAGATGACCCCTTAGGGTACCATATGACCCCTTAGGATACAATATGGTGTCGTTATGGGTCATATGATGTCCTAAGGGGTCATATGGTGTAGGACACCATATGATCCCTCATATGGTGTTGTTATGGGTTGCATGATGTCCTAAAGGGTCATATGGTGTCCTATTACCCCTTAGGATACCATATGGTGTCATTATGGGTCTTATGGTGTGCTAAGGGGTCATATGGTGTTATATGGCCCATTAGGACACTAGATGACCCCTTAGGACACCATATGGTGTCATTATAGGTCGTATAGTGTGCTAAGGGGTCATATGGTGTCATATAACCCCCTAAGGGGTTGTTAGGGGTCATATTGTGTTCTAAGGAGTCATATTTTATCCTATGGCCCCTTAGGACACCATATGACCCCTTACGACACAATATGGTGTTGTTATGCATAGTATTGTGTCTTAAGGGGTCATATGGTGCCCTATGTTCCCATAGGACACCATATGACCCCTTACGTGTCATTAGGGATCATATTGTGTAATAATGGGTCATATGGTATCCTATGACCCCTTAGGACACCATATGGTGTCATTGTGGTTTGTATGGTGTCCTAAGGGGTCATATGGTGTCCTATGATCCCTTAGGACACCATGTGACCCTTTAGGATACCATATAGTGTCGTTCTAGGTTATATGGTGTCCTAAGGGGTCATATAGTGTTCTATGACCCCTTAGGACACCATATAACCCCTTACGTGTCGTTAGGGTTCATATTGTGTCCTAAGGGGTCATATGGTGTCCTATGACCCCTTAGGACACCATATGACCCCTTAGGTGTTGTTAGGGGTCATATTGTGTTCTAAAGGGTCATATGGTGTCCTATGACCCCTTAGGACACCATATGACCCCTTAGCACACCATATAGTGTCAATATGGGTCATATGGTGTCCTCAGGGGTCATCTGGTCTCCTGTGACCCCTTAGGACACTATATGGTTTTTTTATGGGTTGTATGGTGTCCTAAGAGGTCATATGGTGTCTTATGACCCCTTAGGACACCACATGACCCCTTAGATGTCGTTAAGGGTCATATTATGTCCTAAGGGGTCATATGGTGTCATATGACCCCTTAGGACACCATATGACCCCTTAGGTGCCATTAGGGGTCATATTGTATCCTAAGGGGTGATATGGTGTCCCATGACCATTTAGGAAACCATATGACCCCTGAGGAGATCATATGGTGTCGTTATGGGTTTTATTGTGTCCTAAGGTGTCATATGGTGTGCCCTTAGGGCACCATATGACTCCTTAGGTGTTGTTAGGGATCATATTATGTCCTAAGGGGTCATATGATGTCTTGTGACCCCTTAGGACACCACTTGGTGTTGTTGTGGGTTGTGTGTTAAGGAGGAGGGGGAGAGAGATAGAGAGGGAGAGAGAGAACTATAGAGTGGACATATAGATAGGCAAGAGACCTAGATTTCAAGAGAGGAGTGAGATTGATAGAGGGGGATAAAGAGAGGTGGGTAACGAGACCTATATGTAAAGGTAGATAGGTGGAGAGGAAGAGAGGGAGAAACCTAGAGAGGGTGGGTTGGAGAGTTAATGAACTAGACAATGAAGAGAGAGAATAAGAGAGGAAGAGAGATAATGAGAGAGTGGCGGAAGGATATATAAATGGAGAGGGGAAGAAAGGAAGGGAGATATCTAGAGAGGGAAGGGAGAGAGAAGAGAAGAGATAGAAGAACAAAGAGATGAGTAAGAGGGGATGGATGGAGAGATAGAAATGGAGGGAGCGAGAGACCTAGAGAATCTAGGTTTGGAGAGAGAGAAGAGAGGGAGAGTGTTCATAAATAGATAGGGGCAAGGGAAAGGGGGAGAGAGGTGGAGAGGGAGGGAGATAACTAGAGGGTGGACAATTAGATAAGTGAGAAACCTAGAGGGGGAGAGAGAGGTGGGTAATAATATAGGGAGGGAGAGGTAGTGAGGTGAATAGGGAGGGAAGGAGAGCCCTAGATATGGGGAGAGAGAGGATAGAAGGGATCGGTAGTGAACAAGAGAAACGAATGGGAGGGGAGAGAAATAATAAGAGAGTGAGAGAGAAGAAAGAGGAAGGGAGTCAAGGATATAAATTAGGGTACAAGGAAGGGATGAAAAGTAGAGAGGGGAGAGAGAAGTGAGTTAGACACAAGAGGGAGAGAGATAGGTGTAGATTTTAGGGAAGATAAAGATAGTGAGATATGGATCTAAAGAGCGCTAATAGGAGAATGTTGATTACTGAAATTTGACTAAGTATGAAAGTCAATATGATCTTCTAAAAACAAGAATCTACATTATAACTCCTATAGAGTTGAAACCACTCTCAAACGTCCTACCAATATATACATGAAATATAACTTAAAGTGACTTATACTTAAATATTATATTTCATGTATATATTCTCCTCTCATGATGGGTATAACTTGTGCCCAATTTGAAAATTTTGCATCACAGAACCTTCAAATTGGACAATGCAGGACATTTGGCGCACGCCAAATTTGGCACGCGCCAAATGGGAAAATTCAATTTGTTTCATTTGGCGAGCGTCAAGTAGGGCGATCGCCATATTTGGTGCTCGCCAAATGGTTTGCACTGGGAACTACCAACCCTTTGGGTTGGATTGTACTTGGGCATCCAACCCAAAGGGTTGGACGACCATTTCAGGCCTGAGACATATTTTTAACAGAGGATTAGAAAATTTTCACATATTTTTGGCTGTGCTCTTCATCAGGTTTGCACGTGTTTCAATAAAACTAAAAAAAAATGCCATAGAGACCTCAATCTCTCTCTTATCTATCCAAGCATGTAATTCTTTTCACATTTTGATTTCGTTAAGGCTTTCATCTATAATTTATTTTGTTAGTGTGTTCATTTCTGGTCAAAAACCAACATGCACTATTTTGGGTATAGTTTTTTACACGTTCATCGGATTTTGAAGAAACTTACATTTTAGAAACTAGACTCCATTCTACACAATTTAAAAAAAAAAAATTGATTTTTAATTAGTTATCAATGATTTTAGGGGGGAGCACGCTCAAATTTCTGTTTTTCAGGATGTGTCCACTTCAAAAATTAGTAAAAAATCATATACTCATTAAAAAATTAGCTGAAAAATCTAGCATAAATTACAAGGTGTTAGCTAATTTCTCACTAAAGCGATTTTAAAAATTCAAAAAAAAAGTTAACATTTTAGGGGGGCCACAATAGACGCTATGTTATGTTTTTTGCATAAAAATAGGACCACTTTTTGTGGCCCCCCTTTTTGAAGCCCTTAATCTCCACCATTTTCAAAAAAAATTAGTACTTTAGAAAGTAGACTTGAAGCACTCTGACTCTTGTTCTTGTTGCATCTTCAAATTTGGAGTCTAACTATCTTCAATTTGTCGTTGAAGTTCAAACTTTGTTGATTTCAGAAAAAAGTGGCATCTTAAGACCCCCTTTTGGGACCACAACTTGGTGCACATACCCTACTATGATCCATATCTATTGTAGCATCGTCTTGTTTCTCTTCATACTCATCATCTTCATCATCAATGGGCACTCTATGTGAGATTCTTGAAGAGGTGTCCATCGAGCCATCCCATGACTCATTCTTATTGATCTCAACATCTATGTTGATCACTATCTTCTTGGTGACTAGGTTATACAACCTAGATAAGCTTTGGATTCTACACTATAGCCCATGAAAATGGGTTTCTCACCCTTGTCATCCAACTTTTTCCTCTTCTCCTTTGGCAAAAATGCATATCCCACACACCCGAACACTCTTAAGTGCTAGCTCAACCATCCAATTGTGTATTATCCATGCCTCTTATGGAAACTTGTCATGGACCACCTTTGTGGGACTTCTATTTATCAAATAAATTGTTGTTTCTATAATCTCACCCCAATATTCATTGGGGAGTCCCTTATCTTTTACCATGCTTCTTGTGATCTCCACGATGGTCTTATTCTTCCTCTTAGCTAATCCATTTTGTTACAGAGTACAACTAGTTGTTAACTCCTTTTTGATGCCATGTTGCATGCAAAAATTCACATATTTATTGGAGGTATACTCTCCCCCTTTATTTGACATTAGGACCTTAATAAAGTGTCCACCTTCTTTTTCATCATCGGCCTTAAACACATTAAACTTATCAAATGCTTTAGATTTATGTGACAAAAATTAACCCATGTTTACAACTATAAATTTTATTGATGAAGGTCATAAAATATTGGCTCTTACTAATAAAAATGGTTTGCATAGGGCCACAAAAATTAGTATGCACCAGCTATAATGGTGTTCTTTCCCTTCTTGAGTTGCCCAATTGAAAGGGCTACCTATGTCACTTGCCTAAATTGCAAGCTTAACAATTATTAGTAGGCTCTACAATGGTTGGAAAACCATCGACCATTCTCTTCTTGGACAAAATATTCAAACTAACATAGAATAGATGTCCATATTTGAGATGTCATAGCTTCGAGGGGTATCGAATGATATTCTTGAGGGTTTTTTATTGTTGTAGTGTTGTATATTTTATGTGCTTGAGAGGTGCAACCATAGATTGAGGTGAGAAAAAATTCTCTATCCTCAACAAAAACATCGAGATTGTTCATTGTTGTAGTGTTGTATATTTTACTTTCTTGAGAGGTGCAACCACATATTAAGGTGAGAAACAAGTCTCTATCCTCAACAAAAACATCTAGTTCTTTTTTCATTTGAGCTACTACAACTATTTTCTTGCTCCCATTCTTGTAAACATTGATACATTCACCCTTCTCTATTAGCAATTTGTATTCATTTTGGATGGACTATATAGCTAGATTGTGCTTTATACTAGGAGTGAAATATAAGTTCTCTAGCTCCTTCTCACCTTGGTTGGTGTAGTTCATAATATCTACCCATTTCCTCACAACTAGAACTATTATATTATTCCCATTTTAATCTCTAATTTAATATTTTTATCAATGAAAGAAAATAAACTTTCACTAGCATTCATGTAGTTGTTGCAACCATTGTTCAAATATCATACTTCAACATTACCTTATTTACCAATGTTGCACATGATGAAGGTTATGAATTGATTTCCTTCAACTACATTCTAATCAACTACATTTTTACTTTTTTTGGACTAATTATGCAACTTTTTCTAGCATTCACATGCACAATGACCATACTTATGACAATTATAACATTCAACTTTTCTATTATCATACCCCTAGTTTGAGATATTGATCTTCTTGCCTTTTCTAGAGCTCAAATGAGAGCTTCTTGCTCCCTCATGGTTGTGAGCTTATCCTAAGTTATCTCCTTGAACACCACCATGTTCGGAGATGCCACGACCTCTGCCTCTTGAACTTCGTCCATAACTATTTCTTCCTCCCCCTTTCCTCTTACATTGGCTTGATCTTTAAAAGATCTCTTAAGAAGAACTTACAAACCTATTTAGGTGCTACTCATGGGTTTGAAGAGAACGCACCATCTCATCTACCATTAATGTGGAAATATTCTTTGCCTCTTCAATGGAAATCCCTGTTGCGTCAAACTTGAGACCAAAATTTAGAGGATTTTACCCACAATTCTCTACCCCCCCATTTTCTCTTCATTTGCCCTTAATTTATTTATCAAACCAAAGAATCTTGTGTAGAAATATGAAATAGACTCATTGTCCTTCATTTGGAGAGTCTCAAAATCTCTTTGAAGTATTTTTAGCTTCACCAATTTGATTTTATTAGTCCCTTTATAAATTATTTAGAGGATTTCTCAAACTTCCTTTGCATTGTTAGTTACTTCTATTTTGAGAAATATGGCCTTAGTCAAGGCTTCTTCAATCAAGCTCAATGTCTTAGTATCTTTTCTACCTTATTATTTGTGGGGACTACAAATTCAGTTGGGTTAGTTATATTCATGAACCCACTAACTACAAGCTCCCACAAATCATTTGTGACCATGATGGTATTCATCTTATTTTCCTAGACATCATAACTTTATCTATTAAATGATGGTGGCTACTACCAACTATTTCCATCTTCTCTAGCCATGTCTCCTACACAATAAACTTCAATACCCCAAAAAAATTCCCAATCTCACTAAGGACTTAGGGCCAAATGGCTTTGATACCAAATCTTAAAAATAAAATCCTCAAATAAGCAATACTCAATGACTATACCACTGATTGTCAATCACTAACAATAAACAACATAATAAAACTCATATAAAACAAAATGGATGCATGTAAATTTCTTTTTTCTATTACTGGTTATAGTTTATTTGTAGCAATCAAGAGTTGCACCAAACATAAAAAAAAATTGGAACTACTTCGAGCTCCTGTAACTTCTATTAGTCTAAAGCTATCTACTAATCCCTACAAACTCAATTCACTTAGTTGTTGCTGCAAATTCTTGTACACCCAAATAAGTTGTTCACAAAAACATTCTTCTCAACTAACATACTTCGAGAATATTGTCATTTTTTGTCTTCTATTATCCCATAGATTTTTTCACACAAAATTTGAAATTCAAATTGACCTACCAAAATAAACCTCACTACAAAAAATAACTCTTCTTTTCTGCATGTTAGGAGAAACTGGGAGGATATAATCCCAATGCAAATAATCAATAGGCTGCAACTACTAGTTGCTCCTAACAGGTCGGTTGTAACTTTTTCTAGCATTCACATGCACAATGACCAAACTTATGACAATAATAACATTCAACTTTTCTCTTATTATACCCCTAGTTTGAGCCATTTATCTTCTTGCCTTTTCTACAGCCCAAATGAGAGCTTCTTGCTCCCTCATGGTTGTGAGATTATCCTAAGCTATCTCCTTGAACACCACCATGTTTGGAGATGCCACGACCTTTGCCTCTTGAACTTCGTCCATAACTATTTCTTCCTCTCCCTTTCCTCTTACATTGGCTTGATCTTTAAAAGATCTCTTAAGAAGAATTTGCAAACCTATTTAGGCACTACTCAGAGTTTGAAGAGAACCCATCATCTCATCTACCATCAATGTGGAAATATTCTTTTCCTCTTCAATGGAAATCCCTATTGCATCAAACTTGAGACAAAACTTTAGAGGATTTTCTCCACAATCCTCTACTCCCCCATTTTCTCTTCATTTGCCCTTAATTGATTTATCAAACTAGAGAATCTTGTGTAAAAATATGAAATAGACTCATTGTTCTTCATTTGGAGAGTCTCAAAATCTCTTTGAAACATTTGTAGCTTCACCAATTTGATTTTATCAGTCCCTTTATAAATTACTTAAAGGATTTCCCAAACTTCCTTTCCATAGTTAGTTGCTTCTATTTTGATAAATATGGTCTTAGTCAAGACTTCTTCAATCAAGCTCAATTTCTTAGCATCTTTTCTACTTGTCGCCTTTAGAGCTGGGTCTTCTTATTATTTGTGGGGACTACAAATTCAGTTGGGTTAGTTATATTCATGAACCCACTAGCTACAAGCTCCCACAAATCATTTGTGACCTTGATGGTATTCATCTTCTTTGCCCAGACATCATAACTTTAGCTATTAAATGATGGTGGCTACAACCAACTCTTTTCATCTTCTCCAGCCATGTCTCCTACACAATAAACTTCAATACCCCCCCAAAAGCCCAATCTCACTAAGGACTTAGGCCCAAATGGCTTTGATACCAAATCTTAAAAAGAAAATCCTCAAATAAAAAATACTCAGTGACTATACCACTGATTGCCAATCACTAAAAATAAACAACATAATAAAACTAAAATAAAATAAAATGGATGCATGTAAATTATTTTGTTCTATTACTGATTATAGTTTATTTGTAGCGATCAAGAGTTGCACCAAACATAAAATAATTTGGAACTACTCAGAGCTCCTATAACTTCTATTAGTCTAAAGCTATCTACTAATCCCTTCAAACTCTCTTCACTTAGTTGTTGTTGTAAATTATTTTAAAACTAAAGTTGTTCACAAAAACATTCTTCTCAACTAATAGACTTGGAGAATATTGTCCTTTTTTGTCTTCTATTGTCCCATAGATTTTTCAAAATCTGAAATTCAAATTGACCTACCAAAATAAACCTCACTACAAAAAATAACTCTTCTTTGTTGCATGTCAGGAGAAATTGGGATAATATAATCCCAATGCAAATATTCAATAGGCTACAACTACTAATTGCTCCTAACAGGTCAGTTGCAACGATGGGGAGACTCGGGGAGAATTCAAAATTCCAACATTGTTTGCATGACATTTGTCCCCAATACATGTTGTATGGAAAAATGATTAGTTTGTGCATCTTAATGGGCTATAGTGAAGAGTCCAAAGAAGATAAGCTATATAACCCTATCATCGAGAAAATAATAATCAACAAAGATGATAAGATCATTGAAAATGAGTAATAGGATGACATGGTGGAAACTTCTTTGGGAATTTTACTTATAGCATCAATTAATGATGAAGATTAAGGGCATGAAGAGTAAAAAGGTGATGCCATAACAAATATGGAGTTGGGTAGTCAACTCCAAAAAGATTGAAATGTAGACAAGTAGCCAAAGAGATAGTTACAAATTCTAGTTACATAGTCCTTTGGACATGTCCAGACTATTGCACACACTACCATGTATAGAGTCCAAATAGATCTAAAGACTTTATTCACAACAAAGAAGTAGTAGTAGTGAAATTTAAAACCATACTCTTGCCTCCCTAATGCCAAGAAAACACAAAAACTCTAAGGGAGATTTATCAAATTGAAAGTTATGAAGAAGATATAGATGAAAATTTGAATTTTGTATTATTTTCTCATAATGATGCAATTTTCTATGAAGAGGCCATGAAAGAAGAGAAATGGTGTGAGGCCATGGATGAGGAAATGAATGTAATAGACAAAAATAGAATATGTGAGTAGATTTATTTGGCTCCAAGTAAGAAAGTGATTAGCATGAAGTAGGTCTTTATGACCAAGAGCAATGTCAAAGGAAGAATATAAATGCATAAGGTTAAATATTAAGGGATATAAACACTAGTTTGGAAGAGATTATGATGAGACATGTGCTCTAGTTGCAAGGATGGAAATTATATGAGCAATATTAGCAATAAAAGATCAACATAAGTGGAAGATGTTTCAAATTGATCTGAAGTAAACCTTCTTGAATATATTGATGAAAGAGAAAGTTTATGTGGAGCAACCACTTGGTTATGATGTTTCAACTAAATGAAACAAAGTTTATAGGCTAAAGAAATCTCTATATGGTATAAAGAAAGCACCATATGCATGGTACAATAGAATAGACTCATATTTGTTAAGAAATGTTTCTAGTTAAAGTGATGGTGAGACCATTCTTTCTATCAAAGAAAGTGATGGTAAGATTTTGATTATTTCCATATACGTAGATGAATTAGTTTTCATAGAGAATGATGGTTTTCTCAATTCTTATTTCAAAGAGGCCATAAAATAAGAGTTTGAGATGATAGATTTTGTCATGTTAAGGTATTTTAAAGCCATAGAAGTGAAAGTAATGAATCATGGCATATAGATCTCTTAAAAAAGATGTAAAAAAATATTTTGAGGATATTCAGAATGCAACAAGCTTGCACCAACACCAACAACCACAAGTCTAATATTTATAGAATTTAAAATATTGAGCAGGAGCAGGAGCGAGAGTAGGTTGAGGGTTAGGGTTTTTGTCAGAGAAGAAGATGTTGCAAGGGAAGAGGAAAAAGGATGAAGATGGCATTGAGGATGAGGTGGGATTGGCCTGCATCCTCTTATTATGGTCTTTTCTCAAAGCCAAATTGTTTGGCCATTCGATTTTCTTGGGTGACTTCTCTTTGGTTGTTTTCTAGTGCTTTAAATTGGCTCGAGGTTTCTTGTGGATGCTGAGATGGGTTAGCATTGAAGATTTGGAATGGTTCTTGCCCTTTGTATTATTCTCTCCCATGTGTGCTCTATTTCAAGTGGCTCCCGATTGTGGTTCTTCTTTGCTAAAGTGTGTGTGCGGTGTGGGAGCGAGGGCCTTGGGTGGAGAAGCTAGTGATGGTGACTTTGGTGATCCAGCTAGAGTTGATGTTATTTGGATTTCCCTTAAGCTTATGGGTTTTTCTTTTCCTTAGGCTTGTGCTATGGGTAGATTTCCTCTGTTTGAGGATAGGGCTATGGTGTTGTTGGGGACTTTTACCCTAGCTTTCTGGATTTGGTGATTGCTAATCTTGATGTTGGGGGCTTGTTTGACCCTCTCTCTTATTTCTTTTGGGTGTTCTCTTGGGGTATGTTTGTCTTGTTCTCTTCTATGGGAGTGTGAACCTTGTGATTTACTGATTCTATCTTTTTCAAGAGGATTTTTTTGTGATTTTAGCTCTCATCTTTCTTTCCTTCTCAGCATGTTCTATTGAGATGAATGGCACTTCTATTGAGGGGAAGAGTGGTTGGCTAGGTGAAGTTGGATGGATTTTTTGGGGGGTTCTTATTGCCCTACTTCTTAAGGTTCATTGTCTGATTGTTGTCTTCTCCATGCTACCGAGTCTCTATCACTTTTCTTTCTTTAGAGGTGGAGATTCTAGTGGAGTTCATTTTCTTGGGGTCTAATTGGTTAATGCCTCTTTTCTTTTTTATGGTTTTGGAAGACTTTATAAAACCCAATAGTCAAGCAAAATGGTGTGGTCTTGATCTTTTATCTTTGGATCTTGTGAGTTTGAATGATGCTTGGCTTTCTCAGCTGGTGGTTCGTATCTCTTCAGCATCTATAAAGGTTGTTTCTTTTCCTATTGAGGGGGAGAGGAGTTGTGCTAGAAGGGAGCTAACTTTTAGCTAGATTGTCTTTGTTGGCTTCAACTTGATGGTTTTGGAAGCCACTTCAAAACCCATAATGAAGGTTTGGGGAGCCTTTTAAAACCCTTTGGTTCCAGATTATTCCTTAATGTTTCTTTTCAAGAATGTGGTTTTTTTGGTGTTGGGATCTTTTCTTCCAAAGGCTCAGGTTATGGGGCCATGGAAAAACCCTAAGTATGTGTTTAAGGTTAAGGGAGCCTTGATAAAACCCTTGGATTTTCTTGTCATGATATCTTTTGGTGTTGTCTAAGTATGGCTTCGGCCTACTTCTTTAATTAGCCAATTCTTCAATAGTTTTTCTTTGTTGTTTAAGCTAAGATTGGGTTGTGATTTACTATGTTGTATCTTTTGGTAGTGTTTTTCTTTGGGTTCCAAATTGTTGTAAAATCTAAGGGTTTCAGGTCCCTTCAAAAACTACTATAAGGGATTATGAGTCCCCTCAAAACCTATTTGATCTCTAATAAAAAACAACCACAAGTCTAAAATTAATTAAAAAAGATTGCAGTAGCAATGTGAATCCAAATATGTACAAAAGTTGAGTTGAAAGTTTGATGTATTTGACAACAAATAGGATTGATATAACACATACATTAAGCTTGTCTTGTAGATTGATGTATACTCTCATGGACACACATTGGTAATATAGTAAGAGAATTTTTAGGAGCATCTAATATGATATGTGTATACCATAGTAAATGAGTTTGGGCTAGTTAGATACACATATGTTGATTGGACAAGAAGTGTAGATGATAGAAAGAGTACATTGGGATATGTATTCCATTTGGATTTGGGAGTCATTTTATGAGCTTTCAAGAAACAACCTATTTTTTCTCTTTCCACTATTGAAGCTAAATATATAATAGCAATGCAGTTGCATGCCACTCTATTTGGCAATGGATAATCTTAACTAATTTGAATGAAGAAAAAGAGGATGGTACAACCATATTTTGCGACAATGTATCATTGATAGACATGACCAAAAATCCAATCTTTCATGGTTGAAGCAAGTAGATACAAGTTACGTATTATTTCATAAGGTAGTTGGTTGAAAATGGCAAAATAAAAGTCAAGTAGAGTATCTATTTGAGTAGTAGTTTACAAACAAATTTATAAATCCAAATAGTAGAGATAGTCTTGAATGCATGAGAAGCAGTTTGGGCATTATGAGTTTACTTGCAACACATTTGGAGTCATTAGAAGTAGCTTGTGATGTTATGTACAATGAGCACTAGATAGCACCAAATTTGAAAGTATTAGCTCTAGATTTGTAGAATGAATATGACAGAGACTCAAGATTAAGGGGGATTGTTGGAATTAATTACTTGTAATCCAATCTATCAAACACCTATGAAAATAATGTTTGAATATATTTTGGGATCCTCATCCCCACTTTATTCCTTAGATAATGCAATAGTAGTAAATTTGGTAGATAAGTTTGAATTTAGAAAATGAGAGGAAATTTTGTGAGAGACAACAAGAGACAAAAGGGAATAATTTTGTGCGTTGCAGTAATTTCATTGAGCATAGACAAAGAGAATGCATAGTAGAAATAATTTTGAGCGAAGAGAGACAACAATAATGCTTGTGAATGAGAAGAATAGAATGTGTAGAAGCTCCAATAGGTACAATTTTGTTTTTTAATCATACTAGAATCTAAGTTAGAAGCCTCCAATTGTCTCCATAGTGTTTGGATTGTTTGATCTAAGCAATAGTCTATGTATTTGTGTGTGTGTGTTTAATTTGGGTTTTATCCTTTAGGCATAGTTTGGATCTTATTCCAACATTTAGGATGTATAAAAATTTAGGCAAATAAAATCCAAAAACTTATTTAGAAGTTAAATATATTATTTATAAGTTGCAATGTAATATTTTATTCTTTGTAATTGCATATTTATAACATATTTTAAAAGAATTTAATATAAAATTGTGAAAAATAAAAAATAATGTTGATCTTTAAAATTGAATGAATTAATTTTTTTATTAAAATATTCTAAAATTAATAAATTCAAAAAATTCAAACATTCAAGATAATCTTATATTTAAAAGAGTTTTTTTTTTTAAATTGAAAAAATAATTCATAATTCAATACTAAAAGGTTACTCTTTTGAAAAATTCATTTATCTTTTATTTTTTACTTAATAATTATTTTATATATTTTAATTATAAATAAATAAATAGTATCTTTTAAATTACTTTTATATTCTTAATATCAAGACTAATTATATTTTATATTTATTATTAAAAAATATTCATAATTTATTGGTATTAAATTACATAACATAATTAAATTTATAAATGACTTGAAATTAAGCAAATGGTCTATAGATCATTATATTCCATAAACAGTTGCTAAAAATTATTTAACATAATAAAAAGTATAAATGTAAATAGTCAAAATGTTTTAAAAGTAGTAATAATTTTAAGTTGTTTTAAGGTGTTTTAAACAAATATGGACTTTTGTTAGAACCAAACATGGATAACTACTACAAGCTTAAAAAAAAAAAACAGTTTTTTGTTTTTATATGATTGTGAGAAAGGCCGAAATCTCTTTGCCTTTATCTAGAATCCGTACAATTTATTTTAGTCTTGGGGATTTAATTAATCAATATATTTAACTTTAATCCGATGTTTGAATTTTGTGAAGCTTTCTTACTGCTTCAGTCAAAGCCGATGGTTTAAAAGGTTTCCAAGCCAAGATAGACCGCTTGTATCAGGACCTCACATTGTCAACTGTAAGGAACATACAGAATAGAATACCAAAGATTTCCTCACAGTCAAAGATTTCATACAACCCCGCAGGTAAGATGTCTTTCGATTTCAAAAAATTTCCTGTTATGTGTTGAGTTTTTCCTCAAATTTTGATCGAGTTTTCCACAAACTTTACAGTTGGAATTGAGAGTGCACAAGAAAGGGTAACTCAGCTTCTTGATTTGAATGCACAACATACATCGGCTCAACTTGTGGTTGTCTATGGTTTGGGAGGGATCGGAAAAACGACTCTCGCTGATGCCGTTTATGACTGCATTGATGACAAAACTTATAAAAAATGTAGAATTCACATGGACCAACATTGTACCAAGAGGGATCTTAAAGGCCTCCAAGAGCTGATTTTAAAACAATTGTTCAAAGAGAATGTCGAATTGGCAGACTGTGATGATGGTCGGCAAATGATCTGGCGGGTTTTAAACAAGAATCCTAATCAGCCTGTATTTCTGTACATTGACAACGGTCTCAAAAAGACAGATCTCAAACAACTTCTGCCTAAAGAATTGGGCAGCTGCCTTCCGCCTAGAAGCAGAATATTACTTACCACTCGAAATCTTCGGGAGACGGACATGTTTGCCTACTGGAATGTTGAGCGCGCACAATATCTTGTGAATCCCCTTCAACAGACAGAGGCCAGAAAGATTTTGTTAAAGAGAGCCACAGATCACAATAATGAAAATCATATACATGACCTCCTCCAGTTGTGTGGTGGTGTTCCGCTTCTGCTGGAATTAGCTGGTGCTCAACTCGCTATAAGTACTCAAAATACAGATATTATGGTATTACAGTTGCTTAAGGAAGGGGAGAAGGTGGAAGAAGAAGATATCAGTGACCGTATGATTGATTTTGTATATAACAGTTTATTACCACCTGTGAAAGAAGCTTTTCTAGATATCACATCTCTCTTGTATTCTGGCCCACATAAATGTATGCCTCAAATGGAGTCAATAGGAGAGGAGGAACTCAGAGCTCTAGAAGAGGCGTCATTCATCAAGAGATATGGGCATTATGGTATGACTATTCATGACATAGTTGAAGCAAGAGGGAAAAAGATGGCACAGCAAGAGGGAAACAGAATCACAAACCCTGAAGCTTTATTGGATTGTTTGAAATATGAAGAGGTATGTCATATTTACAATGTCTCTTGTCAATATTACCAAAATACATTTGTTATTCACAATCGTAATGATATATATGGTTTACTTTCGTGCAGAAACGTAAAAATTTGAAGGGCATCTATTTTCGTGAATATTATGGGCAGCCTCCAATCGAAAATAATGATGATCATCTTAACTGTATGGGCAATTCCTTAAGAGTGTTATCTTATGAAAATGGATCGCAAATAACATTCAGGGGGAAATGCCATAAGTCATTTGAAGAACTCAGATGCCTCCAAATTCCGTATGACGTTTCTGAGTTGCCAATGGAGTTTGAGAAACTTGAGCATCTTGGTTACTATGATGGCCCTTTCACGCAAGCCATGAGTTTATATGAGGTAAGATCTGCCCTGCTCAGACCATATCATTTCAATTAACTTTTGTTAGAGTGTATAATAATACTTGACAACCTTTTCCATATTTTATTGTGCAAATATGTAGCTTCCTCCAAGCCTGCGTAGTATGAGAATTACAGTTTCTGCCGAGAACGGAGTTAAAGATTCTAAGGTCACTTCAGCTTCTTCTCTTGTAGAATTAGACTGCTATTTGAATAATATAGTGCAAAGCTTACCAGATGGAATGGAAAAGCTAACAAAGTTAGAGAGATTAACTGTATGGGGATGCCATCAGTTGAGGGAACTTCCTTCCAAATTTGGGGAACTCAGAAACCTAAGACAGTTGACGCTATTCAATTGCAATGAATTGAAAGAGTTGCCTTCAGACTTTGGAAGACTCAGCAATTTAGAATGGTTATTTCTAGAAGAATGCCATAAACTGAAACAGTTGTCTTCAGACTTTGGACAACCTAGCAATTTGAAATATATATTTTTCAACCGCTGCTCTACGTTAAGTGAATCGCCTTACAGCTTTGGGCAACTTAATAATTTGAAATATTTGAGTTTAATAGGTTGCTCTGCATTAAGTGTATTGCCTTCAGAATTTGGGCTACTTAAAAATCTAGAATACTTAGATTTGAGCGACTGTTCTGGCTTGAAAGAATTGCCTTGTGACTTTGGGCAACTCCAAAATCTGAAAAGATTAGATTTGAAAGGCTGTTCTGGGTTGGAAGAGTTGCCTTCTGATTTTGGGCAACTCAAAAATCTGAAATGGTTAAACTTGCGGCAATGTTCTGGGCTGAAAGAATTGCCACTAAGCCTGGAAGATCTTGTTAGAGGAGATTGTATTATTTATTTTGATTGAATAATTTTTTCAATTGTTCACTTTTTAATTGTTATTTTTTAAAAAAATTAGATTTTTCAAAAATCTATAATAACACATATAAGATGTATAAATTTTAAATGACTTTCTATTTTTTAAATCAAATAATATTTTGATTGTATTTAATTTATTGTAAAATTTATATTTCTTCTTATTTCTAGATTAAATGATATTCTTTTAAACTTTTAGTTATTGAAGATTTTATATAAATAAATTGTTGAAGGAGAAGTATATTTTTGAAGTATATTTAGATTGATTAAGAAATTAAATAAAGTGAAGTATATTTTAATATAGATATTTTAAGTATATATTTATTTTTTAAAATTAATTAATTTATTAATAAAAAGTATAAAGCTTGTAGAGAATATTTTTTTAAAAGAAAAAATACAAAAAATATAAATATATTAAAATCATTTTTTAAATATTAAATAAAAATAAATGGTTTCAATACTTTCTCTATATTTTATTTATAGATCAATGGAAATAAATTATCAATTTATCTTTTAATTTAAAGAGCTAGTTTATTTTTTCTATATAAATCTTTAATTAACTGTTAATAGACATGTATACATAAAACATATATCACACCTCGGTATACATAAAGGAGGAGATGACTATTCTCCACATACAAATTGACACCTAATAAAAAATACATATTTGCATAATATAATTGTTTTTCAGTAGATTTTTGTGTATTTTTACAACATTGAGAAGGCAGATTAAGAAAATCAAATCAGTAGAAATTGCAAATTCTGTATTTTTGATCGGGTGTTGTTTTGTATGGAGAATATACAGTTCCTAGTCCTCTTGTTGTTTTGTATTTTTTATCTTTTAATTTAAATCCTTTGACAGAGACCACTATAAAATTGCCAATAAATTGTCAATTTTATAGTGGTCTTTGTCAAAGGATTTACAAATTACAATAGCCTCATTATATAGTGGTCTTGGATGATTCAAAGGACTTGACTAAAAATGGAAGTGATCATATGCACATTCACGCAAACCTCTTATTTAAACAATCTTTTTTAAGCAATCTATTTTTAACTCTTGCAAAAAACTATGGATTTAGTTCTCCTCATATGAGTGGGAGGAATTAAAAAATATTACTTTAATCTCCCCCTTAATTCCAACCACTATTTGATTCAACACAAAAATAATTATATTTGTGATCTTCGATATTCTCTCAACAATATCTACATTTGACTTCATTACTGTTACCAAATTTTGCAGACTTCTATTCTACTCCAAATGTTTCCTTATCCTCGAGCTCTCTGAAATTGTATCCGTGATAGCCTTATGCAAAATTTCATCTATTATTGAAACTAAATTCCTACGAGATCCTATTCTATCTTTTTATATTTTTCCTGATTAGTCTTCTCTAATTTTTCCTCAAGCTTTCCTACATGACCTTGTAATTCAACCACCTAAGCATCGAGCGTATTTATATCCTCTAAATTCTCTCATTTTCCTATTTTTGGGTAGTCATTATCCCATGAGTTTTATTTGTCATTTGTCTTGTCAATCCTCTACCAATCTATTATCATCCTCCTCTTTTGCACTTTCTTCTTCCTCCTCCTTTTCATCATCTCATTCTTCATTTGTAGCATTGTAGTCAAAATAATTCCTTGTTTCTTCTTTCTCTTCTCCCTCCTCAATATCTTCCACAACTTCCTCTTCCATTCAAGGAAAAGGTCCTCTTCCTTGGGGTCATCTTGTTCAGCCACCTTAGTCTCCATTTTTTCTTTTCCTTTTGGTTTCTAGAGTCTAGTCGCAAGAAAAAATTATCAATCCTTACTAGTCTCCTTCCTCCTAAATATATTCAGATCCTTCTTCCTCCATATATTTTACCTATTTAAGCTCTCCTTCCTCTTATTCCAAAATATATATGGTTTCAATCTTTGATTTTGGGGTTTTAAAATCCAATTTGTTTCTCTAAGCAAAAGAAAGGTTTTTGGAAGAGGAATTTTTTCTTTTTTGTGAGGTAATCTTTAGAAGCTCTTGTGAGATGATAAATTTCTAATTTTTTATTTTTAACCTCTTTATCTCAAATTTTATTCAAGTCATTGAATCAATCAACAATAAAAATCCTAGTCTAGAAATATCCCACTTAGTTTCTCAATACTAGAAATGTTTCTAATTAGAGCTATACATGTTGGATAATTTTTTACATTTTCCAACATTAGAAGTAACTAAGAGATGCTTCCTCCTCTTTTAAAGGATATTTTGAAGATCTCCACAATGTTTAAATCACTATTTCTTTTAGCTATTCTAGGATAACTTTAGAAGCTAATATCTTGTTATTTTACATGGAGACTATTAATATACTTGCCAAAAAATAGGAAATTAATTATCCATAGAGAGAACTTTAAATACTTCTAATCTAGCCTACCATGCATAGAGAAAACTTCAGATAATTCTAATCTAACCTACCTTGAATAATAGTTTAAAGTTTAATGTAAAATATAAGGGTAAATAAAGATAAATGTTCATAATTAAATGTGAGTATGAGAGAGAAAATGAACCCCTAGCTATGGATCATGATATTCTAAGAACCTCCATAAGAGCATAGTAGAACCACCTGAGTAATGACTGGTTTAGTACACATGAACACAAAGTTTATATATAATCTCAAATGGTAAATGTGAAACATGTAAGGATTGATAATAATGTTGTGTTTCATGTATAGATATGTCAATAATGTTTTCCCATTCATACTATACTTAAGGTAAGTTTTGAACTAGAAACTACTTTTCTGAAAAGAAAAGAACTCCTTAAATTATAATGACTCAAATTAACATGTTCATGATATATATGGAAATGAATTATTGGGCCTATGGACACAAAATAAGATCTCAAATATTGATTAAAAAATATTGAAACATGAATAGGCTTAGCTACAATTCTAAAATGAGACCTAAGCACTTGGATTCTATTATTTTGTTGTAGTGGAATTGAGATAATGAAGTGTTTGTTTGAAATCTATATTTAGTGATAGAAAAAGTGATAACTTTCAGCAATAGTTCAGTAAATTATAAAGGATCCATACAAATATAGTAGGATAGATCTAGAAAGAAGATTTAGAGAGGAACCTAGTCTACAAGTTGGAGCTGAAAGTGTTGAACATGGTATGTTGGATGCTAGGAAAGTAGTGTCTCAACCTTGCAATAATAAAAGGTTACTATCAATGAATATGTGTGGGTGGTTGCAAGTGGGGAGTACCCCCCAAGGTTGCGAGGTCCCAGGGCATAGCCCCCTCAATGGGGGTTATGGGGGTCATGCACCTTGGTGGAGGATTTAAGGGGTATCACCCCCAAAAACACATTTTATGTATAATTTTTCATTGTAAATATTGACCTTTTATCATTATGTCATAGATCTAATAGTGGATATTTTGTGCACTTTGTTTTCCTTAGAAAGGAACCCTATTTTATGAGGGAATTATATTACAACTATGTATTATGATGTATTTGAAGAGTTTGATAGTTGTTGAGTTGCCTTTGGATCTCCATTGGTGATACTCCTATAAGAAGCTTGCTCTACAAGTATATTGTAATCAATTGTTGATTTCTAAATAATAATTTTTTCATGTTGGTGAACAAAATCATTTCATATTATTCCCCTCAAAGAAGGATACGTTTTAGCTCATAAATATTTCTCCATATATAAATGTAAGTAGTGATTTCATTAGGTCTCCTACTAATTTAGGGATTTAGATATTCTGAAAAGATCTATCCAAATACAAATATTGTTGGTTTCAAATAGGGATAACATGATTTTCTCTCAATGAAGAAATAATGGTAACTTACAACTTAATAGTATTGTTAGGAATCTTTGTTTTGAGTGAATAAATAATATAAATCTCATGGAGAATTGATATCTATATGGATTTTTTTAGAATAAATTTTGTTTGTATAGGAGAGAAAGGGTTTCCAAAGAATACCTAATTTAATTGTGATGAGGATTAAATCAGACATCCTATTTCAATTCCTCAAAAAATTGAGAGGCATCCATTATTGGATTGTTGGAATGTTTGTTCATTTAAACCCTCAAATTTGCTTTTAAAAATATTTCAAGAGCTAGTGACATGTAATGTGGAGAAAGTGCAGGTAGAAGAGAATTAAATGCTAGTACATATGTAGTATGTGGAGCCACAAATGAGCATTATACACATAATATTGGCAAAGGAAGAATTAAGTTTGGGCTTGTTTAAAAACCTCACAGTGGCATTATGTTGTTGGGTTTGTGGGCTACCTTGTTGTCCATTGGTAGCTAAAACGTTAGGGCTCTATAGGATAGGTGTTGAACTCAATGTTAGGTGATTTTTCTTGTACATAAAATTTGTGATAATGTAAGCAATGTAAATGATGATATGAGTAGGGATATCATATTCGCTTAGCAAATTGTGAATGTAATGCAACAATGGATTATCTATTCTCATAGTTAATATGACTGGTTTGCAAAATTTGAAGTATTCCTTTAAGTATTGAATTTGGTACTAATATGTGTTTAGTGATATTGTTAATTCATGTGTTTGTCTAGTTAGGTTCCTACTCACCAATCTAGTTAATAAAGTAGTTAGCACACAAAATTGGATTTTAGTTTATGCTCAATTAGTAGATGTGTAAATATTGCTTCAGTTAGTGCTTTTCCATCATTTTCCAATTTTGTGTGAACAATAATATTTAAGTTATCTTTTGGCCAAGGTTAAATTTGATGGTTATATAGTTATCATTGCATGTTTTAGTTCACTTGACTGGTTAGTTGTCATGAATTTGGAATAAAATCTTCAATGTAGCCCAGTGAAAAAAGCATTGGAAATATAATTTTTCTTCATGTAGTTATATAATATTGTTAGATGTTGTTGAAATATTTTTTAGTCTTAACAATTTCCTTGAAGGTGTACACTATTTGGTTCATTCCAATATTGTCGAGTTGCAATTATTGGTCTTGTGTTTCCTCGATTGAGATGTTTTTAAAGGGTAAATTTTTTGTGTTAAATTGTTTCCATATGGGGAGGGTAATAAGAATGCATTATACAATATGGTAGTTCAATTCAATTGCACAAGTTATAATTTCCTATGGAGGAACAAACATCATGAGCTATTTTGATAAATTGAGGTATTTGTTTTAACACTAATCAATTAATATTTTTCAATAGAGTGATAAGTTAAATCTTAATCTTCAATCCATTGAAATTTGAGAAGATTCAAGATCATGTATTGCATGAAAGGTCCTTTGTTTCAATTTGTGTAGAAAGGATTATGAGGAGGACACATGTGATTGAGATTGTTATTGCTACATTGAGGATGCCTTATGATGTGATTTTGTTTACTTCCTTATCTTCTAAGCTTTTTTGACATGGGATGCCAATAGTATTTATGTCATGTGTTCTTTGGTGATTGTTAAATAAGGGACACAACTCATAATTATGAATATGCTTGGTTCAAAGTAATGGAGTGCTAGAAGGTGGCATGCTAGGGATGTTTACCATGGGCAACTTTAAGGGTGAATTTACTATTAGTATGTATAGCTAAGTAATAGATTTGAATTGATGTGTTTTGGTAGGTTTGTTTTGAATAATTATAAGAAACAAATTTTAGGGGATTGATGACAATGAGCTTGATAACAAGCCACGTCTTATATGTTCGTGCAATTTTCAACCATGCTTTGAAAAGCTAGACCTTAACTATATTAGTGGATAAGTCTTACATATGGTTTTAGGATTTTGGGATAGTTGTCTACATGTTAGGGCCATAGTTGAGAATGTATGAATATACATTGATTCTCCTATTAATAATGAAAATGAAGTAGATAGAACCAAGTATTTTGATACTCCTATCAATTAGGTTGAGATAGATTATGATGTGATACTTTTCTCTCATATTTGACTCTTCAATAATGTGTGTTTAGGATCAACTAAAGAGTGCAAGGTGGTTTCAAGAGAGGCTTCATCTATTGTTTTGAGAGTGTGATGAGATTGTTTTTGGTGATGTTGAAACTTCATTTTATGATGCACTTGAGTGTATCCTTTCTTTTTAGTGTTTACATAATTGATGTGTCTAGTAGATATTGAGGCCCAATTTGGAGCTTTTTTTTTTTTGAAATATCTAGATATGATTCTATCATGTTTAATAATGTAATATGATACATGAGACTTATACTGATAAATAAGAAACTAGTTTTCTCAATTTAGCCAAAAATGGGTGTGATTTAAGTTGCCATAATGGAACTACTGATTGAGATGATATCATTTTGAATGAGAGCATTTAATTCACATAAATGATGGTATCTTTATTACATTTGATGGATAGATACTTGTGCATTTAGGATCTCTCATATAGTTGGTTATACTATGATTTCATCTTATCCTTAAAGATGATTTTGAACGATGGATAAGATTGTGTAGAGGATTAACTTCATTTCCATATTTGAAGTCATTTGCTGCAAATAGTTGAGTTTGGTTATTTGTGATGATTACAACTTCTTATAACCTCATTGATAAGAAAAGGGTGTTGTACACCTTGCATAAATTTTATTTTATTTTAATTATGTAAAATAAATATTTGTTTATGGTGATATTAGGAGATGTGTTTAGCCACATTAAATATTTATTTGGGTGCACTTATATAGTTGTATGTAAAATTAGTTAGATATTTTATGTGTGAATTGCGTATGAAAAAATCTAATAGTGGGAAAAATTAATACTAGAAGAAATGCTTATTGTCAAAGGTTTAATGTACTCATAGTTTTGAGGCACGTGATTTTACATTTATCACTTGGTTGTTTTATGTAGCTTGATTCTATAAAAAACAAGCACATGTCTAGTGGTTGGGTTGGCTAGTTAGTTGTTTAGATTGATTTCTCTTGTTGAGTACATATGTGAAACATTGTATGTGATTTGGTTATTGTTAACACAAACTAGCTGCCACTACACACAAAATTTGAACTTTTAGTGAGAGCACCACTGGAGAGGTTAGGGTGTTGAAGAGGTTTGAGGATCCCACACAACAATATTTTTAGCCCCCCAAGTCGAGAGGTCCATACTAGACAAATTCAACCATGAGGCAAGTAAGTTGTTGCCGATGGGAGTCGAACCCTCCCCAACAAAGTCATCAGTTTTGTTAACACAGACCAGCTACCACTACACCAAAAGTTTGAACTATATTAGTGAGAGCACCACTAGAGAGGTTAGGGTGTTGAAGAGGGTTGAAGGTCCCACACAACAATAGTTACATGTTTTGATGCAAAGAGGATGCATTAGAGGATTTTGATGTTTCAAAAGTACTCATGGAGACTTTGTAAGCATATTGAATTATGCTTTTATTGTTGAATACTACATCAAGTGTGAGTTCTTTTTGAGGTTGGTTTTTTCCCTCTTGAGGTTTTTCCAAGGTATATCTTGTGTTATGTTTTTTCTATTTACACTATGATTATTTTGTAAGTTGTATGCATTATTTTCTCTCATGGGTTTATGTAGGAAACAATTTGATCAACCTAATAATTTTGTAGTACTTTCAAACTATAAACATGATTGTTGTGCTTCAACTTGAAATTATTCTAATTTTTGTCAAGTATTTTCATCATTTTCATGAATATCATGTATTTTATTCTTTGCTTTATATTGTGTTTATTTTAGAGCACATGCACAATCCAAGATCGACTAGTTTGACTCATCATCACAACCAACATTTAGGAAATTTTGAATTATTTTTTCTAGTGGTTTTCTTTATATTTGGGCACATTTGTTTAGATCTTGTTGGCCATGGTCATAATGTTGGTAGGCTAGTTTGAACTAATATGTTTCATTGACACTAGTTTATCATTCCTCATTGTTGTGTTTGATAATGTGTTGTTGCTATGCATTTTCATAGTATGACTCTTAGGTTGAAGCTCTTTGGAAGATGGAAGATGTGATGTTACATTGATTTTTAACATTTTATTGAGATTCCAATTGATCAATTTGGTAATACTACTAGTTTGGATGCAATTATGGTCAGTATTGGATTGATTTGATACATGATATTCTTACCTATTTGAGGGGATGAGACTACATCACTGTGTTTCATTTATGATGTGATTGGTTTCATTTCTATAATCATTGATGATGATACAAAACTAGAGCAACATGAACATTTAAGAGAGTGCAAGATGTAAATTTTTTATATTTTTTCAGGTAGATGAATAATTTACTTGAATTACTAGAAGTTTTCATTGGGGGAAGGGAACAGGGGATATGTTGTACACACTCTACCAAATAGATAGTCTTGAATTCCACCATTTTCTTAGTCTCCCTCCCCCCCTACCCCCACTCCATGTCAAGTTTTAGGGGGGATGTTAGAATGTGTAACACTCATCTTATTGCTTTTTGAGTTATTTATATGTGTGGTGTAGGTTATATGAGCCCCATGGGTCTTGTATATGAAGCCTACATGTGTTTAGTGGGCCCATGATTGTAAGTTACCTTCTATTAATATATTAAGATTGATTTATTAGTGGGTTCAAATTATTGTCATGATATATCTTTAAGTGGTTTATAAATGGAGGCATTGTCTCTCACAATTTCATTCACTTTATTCCAATTTTATTCTTACAATATAAAATCTTTTTTTCCTATTGTGCCTCTTCATTTTGGTGTTCAATAAGATCCATTGTTATTATGATATATATTCTACTACTTATAATTGTTCTCTTTCTTCATAGAGAGGATATTAATATAGGTTTGATCTTATAGTTTTTGTTTTACCATTTTCCTTTTTTACTTGGATTGCCAAGGTATTGATATCCATTTTCTCAAAAAGATATTTGCACTTAATTCACACATTGAGAGGCTTTCTATGAGTGTATTGGGATATAAATTATATTGAAATGCAGTAGGAGAGTAAATGTATTAGATTACAAATATATTATAGTGTGGCATAATAGTATCAGGAATGTTATTTAAAATACATGAAGATAAATGAATAAAGAGATATTAAAAGAGATGTTGATATAGGTTAGGGATGAGGTCCCCATATTGATATCCATGTTTCAAGTTGATATTAAAGCTCAATTAATTGTAATATATTATTGACAATAATTCGTATCTTTAATAACTTTTTTTTATTGTGGAAAGCAAATGCGATATTTTTAACCTTTGATTAAATTGACATTTTGTTAAATATTTTACTAATGAAAATAGTACAAAATTATCGTAATTTTGGAAAACCAATTACATAATGAAAATGAGAGGTGGGATTCCTTGATGGGTGTTTCAACTTAGTTGGAGTTTAAATAATTGGTATCAATGCTCACTTTTAGATTTTGATGCAAGGATCAAGCGTGATGGATGTGAATTGATTCCTTTCAATAGTTATAGACCCTAAGCCACCTCATTTGCTATCAACTTTAAGACAATATTAGATCACAATTAGATTTTTCTTGACTTCTAAAAAATAGTATACTTCCTTCTTGTGTTTGGTTGTGATAACCATTGCATGACTAATTCGGATACTTGACTTGTAGTACCCCTCCTTGATTAGACTCTTTTTTTATGTTTTTGATTGACTTCAGTGGAACATTATTGTATATTGATTCAAATTTTATGCAATGTTATTCCATGCTTTACCTAGATCTGTGATGTATGATTTTATGCAGTATCCCAGTGCTTATGATTAATATTATTTTATGGATCATTATCATGGACTGACACTCTTACCTTATATGTGCGATGCGGTATTTATATGTTGCGTGTTTGCAAGTGTATTGGGATGCGAGGGGATGATTTTCCTTCACTCCCTCCAGTGAGACATGGAATGTCACGATTCTCCTTCATCGATGTGTGTGTCATGTCTATATATATATTTTTCTATATGCACGTGTGGTTCTTTGGTGCAGGACATTGTAGGTACTAGTACCGGGTAGGTACAGGGTATCAACTCCACTTGGTTTAACAGGTCTGAGCGTGCCTTATATGTCTGATGGGAGTGGAGGAGATAGTTGTTGGACCCTAACTTGACCTACAGTTGCACTCGTTTGAGTGTTGTCCATCGGTTGTCTTTCCCATCTGGCTAGTATGCGAGTCATAGTGCTTTGGTTTGGTCATTTGTGAGTCATCATTTGATCATCCTTCGTTTTGCGTGTTTTTGTTTATCTGAATGGTTATTTAATTGAATGGATGATGCTATCTTATATTGGCATAATTAGTTAATTATTATTCTTTTAGATTATTGATTTAATTAAATTAATGATTTGTTATATTAAATGGTTAAATGGCTTATTTCATTGTGTAAAGTTGCATTAATATTTTGTGGAAGGAAATAAATAATTGCCTAGCCATTTAAATGTTAAATGCTTATGTTGAAAGAAAGTATTTTGGAAATAGAAATTTAATAAAATATTTTTCTTTTTACCTTTCCATTTGACTTTTGTATTTATTTTTTTTGGAAAAGAGTAAATCTGATTGCTTTTTACTTTTTAAATATTTTAATCCGATTGGTGGAGAAAACTTTTAACCTATAATGTTTAGGTTGAAATTATTTTTCCCATATATTCCTGGAAATTCACGGGAATGAAGAGACAGAATTTTTGGAGAGAAATTTGGAAAACCATTCTGAAAGAGGAGCTGAAATTTGATTTGGTTTGCAAGGATTGGGATTCTTCCATCACTTTGCTTGTTAGTTTTCTTCAAGGTTGGATAATCTCTTCTTGTTTTAAATTTAATTTTGAATTTTTCAGTTGTTTCCTATGTGTTGAAAAAGATGCAAATCTCTTTGAAGATTCTTGTGGAATGATTGGAATGGAAGAAAGAGTGCCTGTTGTTGTTGATTTTGTGAAAATCAATTCATATGTTTGCTTATAGGAAAGAAATGGTTCATTTCTCTATTTGTTGTATGTTTTTGTTCTTTAAAATCAACTTCTTATTTTACCTCTTCTATTTGGAATAGAATGAATTAGATTTAGTTTGTTGTGTGCTTCCTAGTATCCAATTGCCCAAGATTTGGGGTTTATGTTGGCAAAAATTGGTTATTGCTTTATGTTTGATGCAAGGAATTCTTCCTGTGTATGGAAGTAAGGAAATTTGATTTTAATCCTTCTCCTACCTGTTGAATTATTCTATTGTTGCCTAAATCTTTATTTATTGGGTTCTTGTGTGATTTTAACTCACCATTTACCTTATTGGTAAATATCCCTTTGAAATTTGGATTTGGCACTGTGTATGTGTGTAACGTGAAATGAACCGGAGATGAATCGTGTTCATGTTAAAATGGTTTTATATGCTATGAAGGCATGCATTTTATATATATTATGGACTTTACCTCACCCGTGGCGGGCTAGTCCCACCATGCGGGTCGGTAGGGTCTGCTACCCGCAGGTAGCAGTACTATCAGTCGGCAGTACCACTACCGGTCGGTAGTAGTACTACCGGTCGGCAATACCGCTATCGATCGGTAGCAATACTACCGGTCATTAGGACTGCTACCGATCAATAACAACACTACCGGTCAGTAGGACTGCTACCTGTTGGTAGCAGCACTACCAGTTGGTAGGACTGCTACCTGTTGGTAGCAGCACTACCAGTTGGTAGTGGCTGCTATCGGTGGTAGCAGCACTACAAGTTGGCAGCAGTACTACTAGCAGGTAGTGTCTGCTGCCTCGGTAGCGGCACTACTGCGGGTTGGCCTTGGCCCCCGCATGACCTCGTACCCTTCGCGGTATAAATTTTTATGTGTTATGAACTTAAATTTTATAGAATGAAATATTTTAAAGTGGTTTTTATGTTAAATAAATTAGTAATTTCCAAATGATTTTTATTATGTGATTTAATAAATTTGTTATGGAAATCAAGGCATGAATTAGTAATTCAAATCGGTTAATTTGGATATATTCTGGAAATGAATTAAATGTTTGTTAGGAATTCATGTTTTATTCGCTTGAATATTTAATGTGAATGTTATTCTTGATGGAATATTGATTTGGAAATTGAATAGGTGAGAATGTCGTAAAAGAGTGTTTTATTTAATTTTCAATCAATAATGTTGCAAGTGCTTATGATGTTGATTTTCTCAAAGATTGTCTGAGTGTGGACTTAGTGAAATAAGCTTTCCTTGCAAGAGTTATATTGTGTTATTTCTAGTCTGTGGTTCAGTCACCCTGTGGTGGCGTATTTGGTACCTTGACCAAGTGATATATGATGACTTCGTTGTCTTGACCATGTAGTGACTTGCCTTATGGTTAGCCAAGAGTCAATATGTCCTTGTTTTGACCACTTATTTTTGGATAGTGGTGTTATGGTTGTCTGCTTTGCCATAGGGTCCTCGTGGAGTGACCATGTTTGTTTAGTGTCCTTTGAGAGAGTGGCTTTCGAGTGGGGGGTTGCACCCCAAGTGGTTAGTAGTATTTAACCCATCAAAAGTCAGATAATAAGTGATAATCTAATTAATTGATTAGGTGGGTAGTTCATAGCATTAAATAAGATATTGTACCTCGCGCATAGGTGAGTGCTTGTACAGGGCTCATAATGTAGTGAGAAGGCCTAGAATGGCAAACCGACCACCTTGTCTTCACAAAAGGCTAGTAGGGTCCACATGAGACTTAGTTGGAGCCGAAGGTTCAGGAAAGGTTACCAAGATAGAGTGTCGGGACCTATGGAGGCCGACCATGGTAACCATCATAAGCTATGCGATGACACTCTCCCTTTAGGTTCACTTGTGTTTGTGATGTCGTTTCACTTGTGTATTTGTGATGTTGAGTCACCTGGAATTTTGTGGAGTCATATTGTGTTGTCATGGAGTCGTATTGTTTTGTCGACCATGTCATGCTTCTACTTGCTTGAGGGTCCTCTGCTATCTCCTAGCACGGTGGGGTGATTCCATTTTGGGAATTACATGATCGAGTGGTAGTGCCACTTCCCATCAGATGTTCTTGTTCGTACCTTCATGCAAGGATTGGCTTCGCAAGTTTTCCTGTGGTTCATGGCTCATGCTTCATCTCATGTTTGGAGATTATTGTTTATTGGAGAACTGTGTGGTCATTGTATCAATGACCTTTTGTAACCTTGTATAAGGTTAAGTTGTATTTGTATATGTATATTGAGCAGCCATGTATTGGAAGAGCAATGTAACCCTATGTTTGGGATATTTTTATCAATTTCCTTTATAATATATGTAAATACTCATTGAAGAGAAATTATGTTGTATCCTTTCAATCTTTCAATGGTGTATCTATTATTGCATATGTTTTCTTGTGACCATTGATTTTATGATGGATTATTGGATTAATCGTAATTGTGAATTTATCTTTGGTTTTAATTCTTCGTTGGTAACCCTTAAGGAATTATGGTGTAAGTCTTCCGCTTGTGTTTTATTGTGCATGTTGTGTTTAATGCACTTATTATGTTTATACTCTTAAAAAAAAATTGTTTCACCCTTGTTGTGGGTTTTCCTTTGGGGTTCCTGGCGGGGCATTACATGACTCATTTGGGTTGTTGATATGGCATAATCTAGACCTATTGTGCTTTGAAGATTGGGATAGACCTATTTCATGGTTTGGTATTATCATATGTGAAATGATGATTTGAGTAATGATTAGAATGACATAAATAATGTTAATTAGATCAGTGGAGTAAAAGTAATGAATTATATTTAATGATATTTTGATTTGATGAGATATCATGTTACTAATGATGTTATGATGTTTACCCCGTTTGGGGAATATAGTTATATGCTCGGTATATAGTAGAGGGATAATATTCATGATGACGTTTATGTAGGTAATTATTATTATGAAAGTTGAATTGGCAACTAGAAGTGAAAGGGATGATATCATATCATTCAATTATATATATATATATATATATATATATATATATATATATATATATATATATATATATATATATATATATATATATATATATATATATATACGTACATATATATATGTATATACATATCTATATATACATATAAATATATATACATATACATATGTACACACACACACACACATATATACATATATAGATGTATATATACACATATATACATATATGTATATAGATATATATATCTATATACATATGTATAGACACACACATATATATGTATATATATACACACATATAGATGTACAAAATACACACACACACACACACACACACACACACACACACACATATATATTTATGTATATATGTATGTATATGTATGTATATGTATGTGTATATATGTGTGTGTATGTATATATATATACATACATGTGTGTGTGTGTGTATGTATGTATATAGTATATATGTATGTATATGTCTATATATACATATATATGTAGATACATATATATATATATGTATATACATATATATGTAGATACATATATATATGTATCTACATATATATGTATATACATATATATATGTATATATATGTATATGTGTATGTATATACATATATACATACATACATATATATGTATGTATGTATGTATGTATGTATGTATGTATGTATGTATGTATATATATGTATATATGTATATATATATATGTATGTATGTATGTGTGTATATATAATATGTATATGTATATGTATATATGTATGTATATGTATAGATATATACATACATATATGTCATTTAGATCATTCAATTCATCTACATTGTGTTCATCATGCATTGGAAATCATGGTATTGTGTAGTGTTTACCTCATGAATGTGACATCTTAAATGAACCTTGGCCATGCATTAAGTGTATTCCTTGTGTATGAGATGCTATATTTCTCCTTTGTATATGCCTTCTAGCATGAATAAATAATTGCATAATTCTTCTTGCTTAAAGAAATAATTGCATTACACTAAAAATAGTAGATGGAACTTGCTAGTAAATAGAAATTATGATTGCATACAGTGTTGCACAAAAAAAAATTTGCTTAAGAATCAAGTATAAATTGATTCAATTGTCTGTTGTGTTTGGGTACATTCTCTAACGCACCCTGGATATTGTATCCTTAGGTGTTGTATAGTGCTTACGCCCTTATATGTAGTTGATATTAGTCACTCTGTTGTTTAAATTTGTTTTAGGATTGATGACTTATTGTGTTTATTGATGATTTGTTTCACGTGTTGTATAGGCTGGCAATGAATTTTTAAACTTTCTTATGCTTGGAATAGCCACTAAACTTATCTATCTATCTACTTTGTGACTCATCACACTTGATTTATTGTTCAAATTATCAATTTTTTTATGATTTTATGTTGAACTTGATAATTTCCCCAATTGGGTTTTCTCTTTTTGAATGTTATGGTGGTTATTCTAAATGTTTGATATAGTCATCCTTGTTATGTGTAATGTGTTGTTTCTATCATGTTCATTATGAACCTCTGTTAGTATGTACAAAGGAGAACTTTGTGGAGAATGTACTATATGTGATTGTTGATTAGATAGAACTGTAATTTAGAAAAATTAAAAGATGTTTCTCATGATAACATGTGAATGTAACATCTTAGATCATATGAAATTGTTAAGAGATGTGTGATTGATTATATGTAAAAATGTGCAATTGGTTAGATCATAATGAACTGAAAATTCCTTGTCTTCAATGAATGTTTATGCTTGTCTTGTGTAATATTATTCAAATATGGATTCCTATGTTGAATTCTAGATGAGGTATGCATTGGATGTTGTAATTTGCATTCGACACGTATTCCTTCTTATATGGTTGAGTCTGCATTGTGTTGACTGCTTCTTCTTTTTTTGTGGTTATGGAGGCACTTCATGCACCATTGATCTTGTTATTTTATTGATTGTAGGTCCTCATCATTTTAATTTCAATGTGGATTCCCTAACTACATGTATGGATGATATAGTGTAGGGACGAGAAGTGCCCTTAGTTAGTGCCTTGTCACCTAGTGATTATATATATACCTATTATTTTCATGTGTATGTGTCCTTTTGTGAGGCTCCTTTTTGGGAATTGTTGTGAGTTGAGGAGTTGTCCTTAGTAGGTGATGGTTGTGAGTGCAGGGTGGTGACTCTTGAGATGGTCATATTGTGAGGTTCTTGATTGTGATATCATGATCAAGATGGGTTAGGTAACCCCTAATGTGGCTAGGGTTGAGTGATCAACAATGGGAAATAATGTTTGCCCTTATGACTTGCATATAGTGGCAATTGTATAATCCCTTCTTGTGGAGTTTTGGGGGTTGTTGAACCTCCATTATGTGCTCCTAGTCATGAGAGGTGATTTGCTAGCATTTATGCCTCTAAGTATTAGACTTGTGTGAATAATATTGTCATTGATGTCAAACCAGTCATTCGATTCTATACTAGACAGTGTATGCAGGCTCTGATATCAGTCTGGATGTCATGGATGTTATATGGATATAGTTATGCAAGGATTGTATGCAGTCAGTATGTATGTGTAGTTCAGGTGTTGCAGTTTTTGCTTAGAAGTTATTATGCATCATGAAGAAATTTGGATGATGACCTTTTGAGGTCCCATTGTGTTCTCATTAACCCAGATACCCTAGTGTTAGGAATTCGTGTTGATCCCAGTATCAATTATGTATCCCTAAGTTTGCATTTTTTATGGTTGTCAGAAGTATCTCTTTGATTTTTTTGATTGTGGTTTCCTTGGTACATGTGGACTCTACATTTTAGACATATTGGGCTTAATCTTGTGATGATGGGCCCGTTCTCTTGGGTCTGGATGACCCTTGCCCTTTTTCGATAATCTTGGTGTATGCATTAGTAATTAGAAGTATGTAAAGGAATTGTGTAGAAGTATTGCAGAGGCCAACATGAGCTTATTGATAACATGTTGGGCTTGGCTAACACACAATATTCTATAATTTTACCCTCTAGTATACATATATGTACATGAGTGGTGAATGAAGACGTCGATAAAGAGAAAGTGTGTGTGATGTGTGGAACATAATTAGCAGCGAAAGAAGCAGTGTATATGAGAGTTGCAGATAGAAAATGTAATCAGTGTCATAGTAGTGCAGTACTCCTTTACCGAACCTGCTACAGAACAATACAGTGCAAAGATCTCTAACCAAATTTTCTGTAAAATCTAAGAGTTGTAATTTAAGCTTAAACTTGGAACTGATCTCATGCATTTGGAGATGCAAACGTTCTCGGTTCAACCCTTATAGTTGCAGTGAGCATTCCGACTGTTAGCCTTTTCTTTTTGTATCTAGACTTAGCAGTCCAATAGTGAGCCATTTTTGTAATCTTGCATGAGTCACCTGTTTGTAAAAACAACTATAACTAGTTATACCTTCTTGAGAGTTAACACTCTTCATGGTTTTTCCCATTTGGGTTTTCCACGTACAAATTTTGGTGTTTATCTTGTTGTTGTGTTCTTGTTTATTCTGCATTAACTATTTTACTTTAGTCAAGTCTGTTTTCAATATTTTCGAGGACAACTTCAATTGGTAAATTTTTTATTGTTTTAAATAAGTGGGAATACTAATTCACCCCCCTCTTAGTATTTTGGTGCTTTCAACTTGATCAACACTAAGTGCCCTAGTGTTGAAGTTTTTTAGTCTCATGAGATGAGGGGTAAAATTTTCTCAAGGTCAGGCTACTTCTAGTAGATTGGTGGCTAGATGGAGATCCTATGACCAAGTTTATCTTGTTGTGAATTTTTCATGAGTTTTTGATATTCTTTAGACTATGCGGTAGGTCCAGTTATTTGTCTATATGATTGGTAAGAGAGATTTTTGTTTTGTAACTTAGACTCGTGGGTGAGTTTAATGGTTGCTCATGTATGCTTGATGTGTTTAGTGGTTGTGAATTTATGGTTCTATGTTCTTGATTGTAGGCTTCCAGGAGTAAGCCTAGATCTATGGGGGAGGATGTAATGCCCCTTCCCTCTTCATTTCTGCATTGCATACTTCTTTATGTGAACTTGTATTTTTGCCCATAGATTGTATCTTTTATAGTTGGGTGTGGATCTCTTTGTGGTGGTTGATATTTCTTGGACTCTTTATTGTTGCAATGCATGTGACTTTGAGTGTTTATCTTATGTTTAATTTTGACATATGTCTCATGATCATCCTAGACTAGTGACATGTTGAATTGATCCATGGTGATTCAATGATGTTTCTACTTTTGGATGTGTACTTTCTTCTTGTGCCTAGTTGTGAGAACCATTGTACGACTAATTTGAATACTTGACTCAATTGGGTTGTTGATATGGCATAGTCTAGACCTGTTGTGCTTTGATGGTTGGGATAGACCTATTTCATGACTAGAGTCTTATGACTTGTCGGGACCATCTAGGTCTGAGTCACATCCTTGAAGGACTACACTTCTAATTGGAAGTTCATTGATGTTTGTCCTCGCATGCATTAATTCAAACTTAATCTTGAAACCTGCCTCAGAATTTAGCCTATGGCCTTGGGATGTCAAGCGATCCATTTGTGATCCTTCAAAGTATAGTATGAGTTTCTTTTATCTTACCATATATGCTAGGAATTATTAACCCAACCTCCTCAATTAACAATTATCATGAGTTAATAATCTCATTAATTTTATTAATGCTTAACCTTCCTAAATCTCCATACTCAATTGCTTATGTATTACGGACTCACTCTATCCCTAGACTACCTACATACACCACTTCCAAATAAGATCAAGGCCTATGTAGTTTTGATTTCTAAACTAGCTTTGATGTAAACTATTCGCCCTTGACAATTTCTTTGTGGTTGCCACTCACATTAGGAAGCTCATAAATGAAAAGAGATCCATGTTTCCCCCTTGCTTGTTTACCTATTTCCATCTAGGTCTTAGTCCTATGATCACATCACCTTTATCCCGTGTGGTAAAAATGAGAATCAAAACATCCAAATTAAAAATAACAAAATAGAATAATCACATATGTCCAAACCCTAATGGGGTTTTCCACAGTTTCACTAGTAGATATAGGTTCATGTAAAATTTATCTTATTAGATTGTTCATTCAGGGGGAATTTATCGCCCCTTGAATTTTAGCTCCATAATGGACCTTCTTATTCCTTGACAATTTATAGGGATGATGCTACAAAAGGTGTTGTTATAGAGATTTATTAGGCATTAGATGTAGTAGCTCAATCAAAACAACATTGTTTATAAGCGTGAGCTAGAGGCACCATTTATATTAAACATTGCTAGATTTTTTTAAAGTTTCTCCTCTTTGTTTAGGTTTACTAACAACATGAAAAAAAAAATTGTTACTAAACCATTATATAAAAGTAAGTGGGGGTGACCCATGTAGTATAATATTTAAAACACTTACTAGGCGAAACCACCACCAAGGTTGAAATCCTTGTTGGGCCACTAGGCTTGCAGGATTGGTACCTTCCTTGGGCTGGTGTGCTCACAGATTTGAACAACAATGGTGTTTGTGACCTTAAAAATTGCCCCTTACGTGTGTGTGTATATATATGTTGTGAGGCCCTACCCCGACTCAGTTTGACATTTTCAGTTATTTGCATATTGAGACTATTATAGATGCTTTATTTTATGCTTTATGGATTTAGAACTTATATGATTCCATGATTTGGATCACATTGACATATGTTGATGCTTTATTTTATGCATGATGATTATGAAACTATAGATATGTTGCTAGAATAGAATTACATTGTTATGGTGAATGTCATTATTGGAATTGCAGGACTTCATTTTTGATGATAGAAAGATAATGCTTATTTTATGAATGGTTCAATTTTGAGAATTATGTTAATTGCTTATGTGGAATCGAATTTAATTGAATGAGATATTGAATTATTGTTGCCAATGTATGAAGTGTTTGATGTGCAATGAAATCCATGTATTTGATTATGTATAATTGTGATTATTTGGAATTACTAATGTGTTAATTGAGATGTGCAGGAAAATTATCCATGTGACCATGGAATTTATATGGAGAACCAAACCTAGACCAATGTATGTTTGTTAAGCCGGGAGTTGTCTATTTGGAGAGACAACACCCCATTTGTAACGTATTTTATTTGTGAAGTGTATGATGCTTGAGTGTTAAAATTAATTTTTATGTATATGTGTAATCCTTCAAGAGACAAATTCCATGTGTGATTTTTATATTGTATTTTTATTGTGTCACTTGACACATGTGCTGATTAGTGTCATTGATTTTGACTTGTCTCTTGGAGGGAGTTTTGTTTCTACCAAATCCATTCAAAAACATGAGTGTGGTCCCAAATTTGCCTTGGGTAGGGAGTCTTGGGAGTGGTCAACTCAGGTTTGACCCGTAGGTAAACTTCAGTTGGGTTTCTAAAGGGTTAAATGGACTCCTAGGGTCAGTTTTAAGGCTTTTCCAAAGATCCAAAGGGTATACCTATGGGTTAGGGGTATTTTGAAGCATGTGACTTCTCCCATGTGACTGTTTAGTCACCTCAAAAAGTGGTGTTTCCAAGGTGAACGAAAATTCAACTTAGAAAGTTCCTCCTAGGATAGACAACCTTCCCTTTTGATGTCAAACTCTCTTCCCCATCTTCTCTCACCTTTTCCCTTTCCAGTTTTAGTAATGTGTAAGAGTTTGGGAAGAGCAACCAATGGGAACTCTCACTTCACCCAAGGGGTTGGGAAGTGTGAGAGAGGCCTTCTTAGGCAAGAATTGGAGACTTAGTGAGTAATCACCCACTCTCCATTTTTGGAGATTATGCTTTTGCTTTGAAAATTAGTAGTAGAATAGAAATTTTGGAAAAAGTTTGGAGGAAAGTTTGTGTGGAATTGGGCAGCTCATCCCCAACTAAATCTAGCATACCTATTGGCAGAATAAGGTTGGTTTTTATCTCCTCTTATTTTTGTTGTTTATGTAGTTCATGTTGTTTTGTTGAAAGAAAGAAAAGCTTGTAAAGAAAGTGTTTATGTAAATTGTTATTGGAAAAAAAAAGAATGTGTAGTTTCATTTCTATGTGTTTTGTTTGTGTTCTTGTTGTTTTTGGGAGTGTCCAAGATCTCCTACTCTTGGGAGAGTAGGATGGTCTTGGGGTGGAAGGAGTATGACAGCCTTGGGTGAGAGGCTCTCCTTATGGAGAGTGATCTCAAGGGTGTCCTTTGTGACCCTTGTTGCATAGCCTTGTGTATGCATTTGGGGGTCATAAGGGGAGTAAATATGGCCTTGAGCCTTTTGGGGGGCATAAGGTATGTGGATGTATTTTTGTTGCATTTGTATTGCCATGAGGTGGCTTGAGTTGTATTTGGCTTGCAATCTCCCCATTGGTACTTGGTCCACTTCCACCCGTGGAATGAACGTCACAAAGTGTGGTGAAGTGTAGCTTGGGATGGGAAGATGTTTGTTGAGTGTATGCCATATATGTTGTGTTGTTTGTTTGCTTGCTTGTAACCCGTCTAGTGCTTGGTTCTCCAAGCTCGGGGGTGGCTTCTAGTAAGCCTAGGCTGGGAGGTGAGCTCTCCATGGTCAAAGTTGTATTTTATTGCAGGTTGCTTAGGTTGGGAAAAGGAAGAAGAAAAAGCTTGCTGCTGTTTTATGTTGCAGAAAAAAAGTTTAAAAGACAAATGTATTCACTATTGAAGTTTGTAAAGAAAAATGTGAGCTAGGTTGTGTTTATTTACAAGGAAAGAAGAATATGTATTAAATATTAGCTTGTAAAAGAAAGAGAGAGTCATTGTTGTATTTATTTTCCAAGAGAAAAGCAATGTATTCCTATTACCATGGAAAGGAAAATGTTGTTGTTTTATTTTCAAAACCTTTGTATTCATATTTACTTGTATCTAAATTGCTAAAGAAATATGTATATTTTTCTCACTTTAGTTGGTGTTGCAAAAGAAAGAAGGAATGTACTAGATTGTATATAAATCTTCATGATTTACAAAAGAAAAAGTAAATGCAATTTTTATGATTTCTGCAAATAGATGTAACTTATTACCACATGTTCTTTATGATATTATGCTGCTGCAAATAATAAATTAGTCATGTAGTGCAGAAAATAAATCCTATTATAGTAATCTATTCTTTTCAAAAAAAAAACATTTAGCATTTAGTTTTAGTATTTGTGTTATAAAGAACAAAGAAAAAGGATATATATTAGGAAATCCTTTAAATGCATTTTGATGTTATACAAAATAATATTAAACTCACCAAAAAGTCTATATGGGTTATAGGTTTAAAAAAAGAAAAAAAAAGAAAAAAAACAAATAGCAAATACATACATATATATATATATGTGTGTGTGTGTGTGTGTGTGTGTGTGTAAATACTTATTTAAGCATTTTATTTCTCTAACTATTATTCTGATATTATGTTATAAAACAAATAAAGAAACAAGGATGTATTTTACTAAATCTATTTACACACACACACACACACACACACACACACATATATATATATAAAGCTGGATCGTGCCTTATAGAAAATCATTGCATGTTAATCCTTAAAAAAAAAATATGGATTTATTAATATATATATATATATATATATATATATATATATATATATATATATATATATATATATATATATATATATATATATATATATATATATATATATATATATATATATTTATTTGTTTATTTATTTTTTTATGTTTAATGATTTATTTTTTTTAGTATTTGTAAACACCATTTTAAAAAAAAATAATAAAAAAAATTAAAAAAAACAGTTTACATTGCAAAGAGCCGAACCCCCGTGGAGCAAGGGACGGCGCGGCCGAAACCCCACTGTGATTACTCACAGTGGACGGCTCGGCGCCGCCACTGTGGGTAACCACAGTGGATCGGCCCGGGCTCCCCACTGTGGGTAACCACAGTGGTGGGGGGCTCCCGGTCCGCCACTGTGACTACCCGCAGTGGACGACGCTCGGCCGCACTACGGGTAACCACAGTGGCGCCCGGGGGAAACCCCCGCCCACTGTTACTCGCCGCCCACTCAAACCTCTGCTCTGCCGCTCCGCCTTCTCCCCTCCTCTGCTCGGCCCTCCTTCGTCCCTCCGCCCATTAACAAAGTTAAAACATACAAAAAAAAGAAGTTCGGTTTCAGGTTCGGCCCTGCGCGCGTCGCCTCCCATGGCCGCCGCCCAAACCCCACCTGCACACACACACTCACAAAATTTAGGAGATACACACACAACACACACACACAAAAAAAGATAAGTATGTTGTTACACACATGCCCTAACCCTATTTTCGGGTTAGGGCAAACACATTTAGGTTTTAAACTAAGATGTGTGTGTGGGAGGTATAAAAGGGGATTGTTAATAAAATAAAATATAAACCCCTCCCTCCATTTAAATATATTCATAAACATATAGTAATTATATATATATATATATATATATATATATATATATATATATATATATATATATATATACAAGTGATTTCATTCCTTTATTTATTTGGAACGCAAGTAGTTAAATGTTAAAATAAGGAATATTCTTATAAAGAAATATATATAAGTAATTTAAATTTGTCATAGTTGTTTGAAAACTCAATTGGTTAGTTGAAACATTATCTAATACTCTTTTAAATTAGAAATTAAATGTAGGAGCATTGTAAGGGGAAAATTTTAAATTCTTGGGTAGAGCATGCCCTTTTAAAAAAAAAAGGGGGGAAAAATAATAATAATAATATCACAACGATAATTGTAGGGTCAGGTGGCTCATTTAAGTCTAAAATTATAAAGTATTTTAATTCATGGGGATTTTATCTTAATAAGGTGGTTTAATAACTAGAACAATTAAATTTAGAAGCTATGAGGTTAAGAACGATAAGATAAATTTTGGATCATTTAAATTTGAGATTTATCGTTATGCTTGAGATTTTAATAATTTAATAATGGGGATTAGTGATAACCTTTTTGGAGAAATA
The DNA here is from genome assembly GCF_030272615.1 of Cryptomeria japonica. NCBI lineage: Eukaryota > Viridiplantae > Streptophyta > Pinopsida > Cupressales > Cupressaceae > Cryptomeria > Cryptomeria japonica. The sequence goes on from NC_081407.1 coordinate 329,822,009, forward strand.
TTAGCTCGTTGAGGACTTAGCTAACTTCATCACCCAATTAGATTAATTATCTGATTTACACAAAATATAGTTAGACCAACTAAGTTGCATTATTTTATTTAAGTTAATCGTACTTAGTAGAGTATTTAAAAAAAAAAAAAAATTATTTCGTTTGTGCCCAAAAGTTTGGGCATGACATATGTGTTTGTGTGTGTGTGTGTATGTGAATGTGTGTGTGTGTGTGTGTGTGTGTGTGTGTGCGTGTGTATAGTTGGTGTAAATAATTATTTATCATGGATATTATTACACCTTACTTAAGTTTACTTAGGATAATGCATTTCATAATAGTTTGGGTATGAGACAATTGGGTGTTTGTGCCACATTGGGATATTGTGTATAAGAGAATTTCCACCTTTTATGGTGTTGATCTTGTTACTACTCTATCATATCTACTTATTGTGGAGTGATAATTCCACCTTCGGTGGGTGATCCACCTCAGGTGGAATATTTTTTTGTTTCTCCTACTTACTACACCTATTTCCTACCTACCCTTGTTTCTTATTGAGCCACATGTCATGTTTGTGTGCTCACATATCCATATTGTCTTGCCTATATATGCAGGCTCATATTCATTGTATGTAAGAACTATTGATATTTTGATCATCTATCTATTGATGAGAATACAGTTTATTCTTGTTCTATATTTTGTCTCTATTTTGTACTTTTCATTGAGCTCTTGATCTTGGCAAAATCTCACATGGTATCAGAGCCATTAGAGCATCATTGATTTGTCCTTGAGAGACATTATTGCGACGTCAAGAGGGAGATCTAAGGAACAACATCTTTTGGAGGCGTCCTAGACCAGATCCGACCTCTCCATTGCATCCGGGTGGCTCTTTCCATGAATTTTGACTATAAATTTACCTATGTTTGGGTAAAATTGTTTTTTGTAGCAAAATTTTTTTAGTTGGAGGGTCATTAGACCCCCTCCCCAATAGCATCTTGCAGAATTTATTTTCTATGAATATTTTATTTATTCAATTTTTTTCTAGATCTGGGAGTATTATCATTGTTTCTGGAAAATTAAAGAGGCAAAAATTTTAGAGCTCTTTGACTCGTATTGTTATTTCCTGTACAGTTTTGCAGGGCTTTGTTTTGCCTTTTGCCACGTTCTTCTATATCAGATCTGGATCTATTTGCAATGTTGAGCCAACAAAGTTTGGCGATTTCTTTTTATCAGCCTTGGAGCATATTTTTGTTTCATTGATGGCATCAATTTGCATTGGTTGGATAAATCTCAACCTTGATGTGTTTTCTTTCTTCGGGTATTATCAGTGTGTTGCGCATTATTTTTATTAGAGGTGAATTGCTCCGTGTATAACTCTGTTTAACTCTGTTTGGCACACGGTTCATTCAACTTGTGAGGAAGGCCATAACACGTGTAAGGTATTTTTTCAGCTGAAACTTAGATATTTGCAGACCCAAGGTATATTCCTACTTGTGTGGGATGTGTAGTGTTGGGTCAGGAGGCCCCACGTGGGCCCCTCCACTTATTTTTTAAAAGTTTTTTTAAATAAAAACTTTTCCAGCAAAATTTTTGAAAAAGAAAGATTTTTTTAAACATAAAATATATGTTCAAATCAGAGAATATTCCTTGATGACATCAGCAGGTCAACCCTCTATCTTGGTCAACCTCTCTCCATTTACATTTTCAATTTGATAGGCGAACTTCAAATGGTAATATCTTGGGCATATGACATCATTTTTCAGTGCAATTTTTTTTTATTTGGGGTAGAATTTTGCGCTCTTCCTAGTGGTTCAAGTGGTTTTCCATTTTGATGCACATATTTTTCATAAAATGTAGGTCTTCATCATTGCAGTTGAGTAATCCTTGTTTCTACAACTTCCAGGACTCCGTTTGGGCTCATACAAACTCCTTTTCAGGTACTGTTTTTTTTTTAAAGTGCAGAATTTTTTGTCTACTCTCATAATATGCTATCAGTTTACAGAGATTTTAGGTAGAAATTGTACTTTCAGCATATGGTCTTTTTTGGCCAATTTGGCATTTGTGTTGCATAGATCTATCTTGCTGATCTTTTGCATTGTAGTTCTCAGCCTATTGGGGCAGTTGTAAAACAAAATCAAAAGTCCACTTTGACATTGTTTTCAAGTGGCCTATTATACACACACTACATATGAAGTGCCAAAATCATCTTTTTTTTCTTTTTTTTTTAAAGGGGGGGTACTTTGATTGATTGAATTTGGAGGGGTGTCTCTTATGATTTTGTGCTCTTACATTCCTTCCTTTTTGTTGCTATGGGTTCTCCTAAGTTTCCTCTCTTAACTCCTCATAATTATGCTACTTGAAAAATTGATGCATGGAGTAAACTTATGGAAAAATGACTAACTCATTATATTGATGGAACTATTGTTGCTCCCGTTGATCCTAAAGCTGATCTTGTTGGTCACTTGTATTGGCTCACTAAAAATATCATGGCAATTGGTACCTTAAGAAAGTATGTATCAAAGGATCTCATTTTTCATATTGAGAAATGTACTCTAATCAAGGATGCTTGGCAAAAGTTTCAAGACTTGTATGATCAAGTTGATGAGATTGGGGGATATCAGATTAATAGTGATCTCACCATGTTAGATCCCAATAACTTTGATACTATACAAGATTATGTCACTAAGGCAAAAGAGTAGAAGACACAATTCAAGGATTGTGGCATTGATAAGAAGGATACTCAATTGATCTTCAATTTGATGGGCAAACTTCCACAAGAATATGCAGCATTTGTTTCTAGTTTCCAAACCCATAGGATGATAATGGGTTTAAGCTACACAATGCCTACATTTGATGCTTTCTCTAAAATATTGATGATGGAACAAACTAAGTTGATAAGCATGGGCATTCTTAAGGCTCCTAAGTCTCAAGCATTAGTGGCAAATCAAGAGAACAAAGGAAATCAAGGAAAGGACAACTCAAACAAGAATAAATGGCAATCAAAGCCTAAGGACAAAACATCACCTTCTCCACAACAAGGAGATTCATCCTCTTCCAAGAGGGGCAATTCACCAAAGAGGTAGAGACCTACATGTTCCTATTGTAAAAAGTTTGGTCATGAGGAGTGTCGTTCTCATTCTAAGAAGAATGATGAGCTCACACACATCCTTAAAAAGCATAACATTTATTTGCCTAATGCCTACAAGAAGGATGATTCATCAACTTCTACTTCCTCACAATCAAAAGGGAAAGGGAAAGTATTCATGGCTTCTACAAGTGGGAAGACTCACTCTATTGGAACCAGAAAAGGAAAAGCTCTTTGTGCTACTACAAGTCATGATTCAAGGAGATGGCTTCTAGATTCAAGGACTTCTCATCATATGGCATCTTTAAAGTCTATGTTCTCTTAATTTGAGCCTTGCACCATGCTGCAAATTTTGATGGGCAATCATACATACATGGATGTGATTGGGAAAGGTTCTATTGCCATTGGGGATAACTCCTTCAATGATGTGTTGGGTGTACCCCATTTGAAAAACAATCTCCTTTCCATCTATCAAATCATACATGGCACAACAAAGAGAATTGTGGAGTTCATACCTGAGTCAGTTTTCATTAGAGACTTGGAGACTAGAGCTATCATTGCGACTGGGGTGGTTGATCATGCATCTCGATTATATTGCTTTTCAGATTTTGTTGATGATAATGATTTCACATATGATGATTCTTCACATGATGATCACACTTCTTGTGATGGTTCATATTTTGAGGAGAACTTTGGGTACTTGAACTTGGGGATTCTCACATGGGACCCCGTTCTTGAGCCTTGTGTTTCATCTCCTCCTATTGATATCACGTCACCTATTGCACCTAATGATATAAATAGTGCGATAGTTTTGCCTTCATGTGATTCAGGCAGCAGGATATTTCATGTCTTCCAACTTTAGATTCATGGGATGAGTACTTAACAAACATTGCAGGTTTGTTTGTGGAATCCTACATTGCAGATTTGGGAGACATCATTGATGATACTCATCTTCTCTTTGATGAAGATGATCCTTCTTTGATTGTTGCGAGGGAACACTCTGACCCTCTTGTTCATTCTCTACATGATCATTCTTTTGAGGTTGATATGATTGTGGATTCTTATGTACATTAGTTGGAGGAGGTCTCTTTATGCTTAGAGGAGACATGTGAGTCTTTGGCTATTGTTCTACATTCTTCTCCATAGATCTTGGAGTGCCTTTTTCAGCAGTGTGGAGTAGTTTACCACCTTTGGAGGGGGTATGTTTTAGCATCTACATGGGGACACTTGAGTAGTTTTCAGAGATTCATTTCATCATGAGTATTTTTCCTACATCTTCCCTTCATGATTGGGGAGACTTCATGGATACACCTTTGGTTTTGTTTCTTCCTAAGGGGAGGAACATTGTTCAACATTCATGGAGCAGTTTCTTCATTCATCTTCAAGCTTCTATCATTGGTGCAGATTCTACATTGAGGGGGGGCTACCTAGCCTCTCTTCTTCTTCTCTCATATGGGAGGGAGTTTTTCCTCACATGGGGTTTTGTTCTTCTCATAATTCTATGAGAGTTTCTTTGTATATGGTTTTCATCTCTCTTTTAGGGGAGGGTTTTTTCCCATTGGGTTTTTCTCTCTTTCCCCACTTTGTGAGAGATTGCATTGCATTAGTTTGCATGCATTTGCATTTGTACATGGGTACCTAACATGGCCTAGTAGTCGGGACCCATCTTGCATTGCTTAGTTGCATTGTATAATTAAGTGCATTACCCTAAGTTGCACTTAAGGGGGGTTGTTGGTGTAAATAATTATTCATCATGGGTATTATTACACCTTACTTAAGTTTACTTAGGATAATGCATTTCATAGTAGTTTGGGTATGAGACACTCGGGTGTTTGTGCCACATTGGGATAGTGCGTGTAGGAGAATTTCCGCCTTTTATAGTGTTGATCTTGTTACTTCTCTATCATATCCACTTATTATGGAGTTATAATTCCACCTTCGGTGGGTGATCCACCTCATGTGGAATATTTTATTATTTCTCCTACCTACCACACCTATTTCCTACCTACCCTTATTTCTTATTGAGCCACATGTCATGTTTGTGTGCTCACATATCCATATTGCCTTGCCTATATATGCAAGCTCATATTCATTGTATGTAAGAACTATTGATCTTTTGATCATCTATCTATTGATGAGAATACAGTTTATTCTTGTCCTATATTTTGTCTCTACTTTGTACTTTTCATTGAGCTCTTGATCTTGACAAAACCTCACATATGTATGTATATATGTATATACATATACATATGTATATACATATACATATGTATATACATATACATATATGTATATATATATATACATACATACATACATACATACATGTGTGTGTGTATATACATACATATGTGTGTGTGTATAGATACATATATATGTATATATATGTGTGTGTGCATATATGTGTGTATATAGGTGTATATATGTGTGTATATATGTGTATATATGTGTATACATGTGTGTGTGTGTATATATGTATGCATGAATTATAAGTGCTATAAGTAGTAAATTTCATTGATTGCAAATTTCTATGTAAATATTATATGTGTTTTATGTTTGAGTAGTTTCAAGTCTTCCTCCTTGGGATTTAAAATTTTTAGTGGTACATGGAACTTTTACACAAAGTGCTAAGGTTTTGAATTTCCATGAAACCCTAAACCATGTCTTCTTTTTATTATTCCCCTTCAACCCAAACTTTTAAGTTCTCATAAAATGTCAAGACCATATGTCACCCCATCTCAAACCCTAGCATACCTTACCTTGATGTTACTATTCTAATTAGGCACTAAAATATTAGGGGTTTTGGGTACCTTTGCATTTTGTGCAAAGATTCCTAATTCTTCCAAAACCTGATATATTAGCCTAATAAGATCCTTATCCCTATTCCCTTTCAATTCCTAACTAATTTTGGAAGATCTCGTAACCTTTGCATATATTCTTGATTTCTTCTAAAGTCTTATATCCAAACCCTTTTCCTATTCTCTCTTGCCTTGGTTCTTAGACCTCCAAGGATCCTTGGAAATTTTTAATCCCCTCCTCACATCCTTATTTCTTTTGATTCCTCAATCTCACTCACTTATTTCACTATAGTCTAGATTTTTAGGATAACTTGTACTCGTGCACTTTGTCCCATTTTCCTTGAGGTCTCTAATTTATTATATCCTTCCTTTCCACTATGTACTACGCATCCTTGAGAGTTTAAACTCTCCATATACCTTTTTTTATGTCCTCTAAGTACCTAAGAAACCCAAGATATTGAAATTATTTAATGTGATCAAAAGGCTTGACAACTCAATGCACTTCCGCCGCCTAGCATTTTATCCTTACAATACTTCTCAACTACAAAATGAATGGAACTTGACACTTGAGGGTTTCTTAGTAGTTTTTTAGGGATTTAATTAATGTCTTAGCACACCAAACTAGAAGCTTTATCCATTTAGATAAAAGAGAACAATTTTTTTATGCCCTAATAGTATGAATAGGCTTGCTTGCAAGCGATTATATACTACAGATAAAAAATGAAGCATAATAGGTATGGGCACCCATCATTGTTCCCACAAGTTCTAGACATTGGACATTTATTGAAAGTATGCAATTCAATATTTTGGGTAGGTTGTTCACTTCCATCTCTTTGACTATGACTTTCGAGGATGGTATGAGAGCTTGAAATCTCATTGTTCGAGAGGTTTACAAAAAGAGGAAAAAAAACTAGAGCATAGTGTTAGTTTGTGTAGCTTGGACAACTGTCATCTTCATTCCCAAGAATTAGTAAATAATTGTTTTTCTAGAATTTTGTTAGAGTCCAAACAATTATTTAATTAATTAATTGTTTCCTTTAGAGACATCTAGCAACCAATTAGTTATGGCTTGTTAGAGTTTAATTAATCTTAGCTATTGATTGAAATTAAATCATGGCCATTGGTTTTTCAATGAGACTAGTATAAAAGGGGATAAATGGGCATTTGGAGAACACGCTTGAGAAGCATTTGCAATCTTAGCAAATAGTTTTGCAGTAATAGCAAGGGCATAGTGATAGTGTAGGAGACACCAGGAGTGGAAAGCAAGAGAAATTGGGAGAAGAATTTCCGAAGAAGAACAGTTGTGAAGCAAGCAACTTATGTATCTCTTGATTTGCTGAAGTTTAATAAAATTCCTCATTTGCAGTACTAGTTTTCCCTTCAGAGTTTTTCTAGGGACAATTTGTCCAAAAATATCATGTTCATTGTGTAGCATATTTTCTTTCTGTGATTTTATTTGTGAAGTTGCAGTTGCGTTATTTTTGAATAGTTGTTGTGAATTATTTTCGGCAATCAAAGAATCCATATAAGATAGGAGATTAATAATCTGTAGATGCAATAGAATTTTCACACATAGTAGAGTAATAAACTATCTAGCATCTTCTTCTTTAGTGGCAATCAATCATGTTAGCAATATTTTATATGATATTTCCCTTTATTTTATGATATACTCAATCAAATATGTTGATCAAGTGATCTTTATCATTCAACTAACATCTACATCATTCTTAGTGTAAAGCGGAAAATCACGATCGAACCCTAGTTGCTCTCCCCTCTTCCAACTCCAAGGAGAGAGAAGGGAGATTCACTAGGGTTGATGGTTTTCACTTAAGGGAGAGACTTTACATTCAAAAGAGGGGTTGAAACCCACAAGATCCAATCCCACACAATGCAAGATTGGATGCTAAATGCGTTTCAAGGGTTAAGAAAGCAAGGCTACCCTCTTTTGTAAAGAATGTTGATAGAAGAATTAAGCTAAGAAAGCATAGAAAGTGAGAAAGATTCGCTTATAAACTGAGATAGGGATATAGGATGAAGCTACAGACCTGGAATTAGCTGTAAAATGTCGATACGGCGCTGTCCTGCAAATTTGAGCAAAAGTTGACGGGACGATGGCGCCCGGCGTGCACACGGTCCTCCGAAAAATCCGCGAAACAAAGGGGGATATGTTCGTCTCTACACAAGGATTCCAGATCTTCAATTTCAGCCGCGTACCTGCAACCTACACACAGAAAAGCGAAGACGATTGGGGGGTTAGGGATTAGGGGTTTGCCTTTAGGTCAAACCCCGGTTTTGGAATTAACCAAGAAATGAGAAATGCTGTAAATGTAATGTAAAACAAGTACTAATACCTTGTTGTAAGGATGTTTGTATCCTTATATGCGAAGGTATAGATGTTGTTGTTTGTTGTATGTTGTATGTTGTAGCATGTAATGTGTTGTAAGTGATCTCCTCTTCAATGGTTGAATCCTTGTCTTAAATGCAACACTTAGCCTTGAATGGAGACTTGAAATGATCAATTACTTGAAGGAATGCTTGAATGCTTGAATGCTTGAGTATAGTTTCCACGCCTTGTACACATATGTCCTTCTTACCCAAATGGGAGAGGCAAATGTAGTTTATATACTTGCCAATTAGGGTTAATAGACTGATTTTCCCGACCTTAGGCCGACCAGGAAAGTTTATTTTCCAAATTGCAAACAAAAAGGCCCGAAGTCCCATAGGAGACCGGGCCCAAAATAGGGCCAAGGACCAGGGCGCTGGGTGCCATGGTCCTGGGGGACCAGGGCGCCCTGGTCCTAAAGGACCAGGGCGCTAGGTGCTCTGGTCCCACCTCCCGGGACAGCAAGGGGCAAAGGAGGTTCAGGCCAGGGTGCAAGAAAATGCAGTTTTTGGTGTCGTGAGCAAGTTTCGGAGTCTCCATTCAGGTTGTGTGTTGCGTCGCCATCGTGAAGACCGAAATGCAGTCGAAATTGCAAGTGTCACAATTTTAGGTCGCTACACTTAGATATATTTCAATTAAATAATTTTAAATTATTTAATTGTCATTCTTCCCATTTCATCTTCTCTTTGATTGATTTCACTTTGATCATTCAATTCACCCAAATTGACAATTCATTGTAGATTAAATAATTTATTAATTATTTAATCCCTAAACTATTATTTCCTCTTAAATTAAATAATTATTTAATTTATCATCAATTTATAAATCATCATTAATTAAATTAATATTTAATTAATTATTTCTTATTTATGGGTGAAATAAATAAATTTTATTTATCAATATTTTATTTTATTTTATTTTTTTGGCAAGGTGGCAATGCCACTTGATATATTTTATTAATAATATATAATTTTTACAATATATTTAAAAACTAGTTCAAACTGAGCTCCCAGAGAAAAGAACCAGCAAGAAAACTCTGGGCATTGCTCATCAACATGACTATAGAAGAGAAGTAATGAACAATCCTCTAGTCGGAGCTAGTTACAAAATAGAGATCAGCAAAGGAGCATGCAGGCTCATTTACAAATAGGAGCATGCAAGCTCATTTTACAGAATAGGAGCATGCAAGCTTATTTACAAAATAAGTTCCTGGGATATCTTGAAGGCCCTGCAACAAAGAACTCCTGCAACCAAAATTGACATGCCCCTACACCAAAAAACAATTGCGACCAAAATATATATATATACTACAAAACACAGAGAATTTACAAGAAATGCAAGGGTCCAAAACATGACTGACACCAACAACATGAGATCTGCAGTCCGCCATTATAGACAAATGCCAAAGGAGAAAAGGTGAATGCGGAAATGCTAGAGAGAAATGAAGCCAAAAAATTTTATGTCATAAATAAAAAGAAAGATGAGATATATCATAAAAAATCTAACAAACCAAAAGAAGCGGCGTACAGAGATAATCATGAAAACAACGTCACGCCAAACTTTAAATGGCATATGAAGGATGAATTCCCAATGTGAAAATAAATATCCCCATATTTTGCACCAGAAGAGAGTACCAAACACACGAACAACATTAATAACAACCAACTCATCATTAATGAATGCCAAGTGATGATCGAGTGAAGCAAAGTACCTCAAATCAAAACCAAATGGAATTATGAAAAGAAATACCTCACCAAGAGAAGAGAATATCAACTCGTATAAATGAGAAATCATATAATAAGAAAGATTAAATACTCGACTCTCTATAGGCTATACTTAATAGGTTTGGGAAGCTCATCAAATCACGCCCCAATCGAGAGGAATCAATAACAACTTTGTCACAACCCATATTAGCGAGGCAATCAGCCAATGCATTACCTTCACGATAAACATGTGAGATGATGAGGTGCTCAAACGTATCAAGAAGAGTCCATATTTATTCAAGAATATACTGGAAATGCCAATTATCATCTTTTCTTGTCCTGCAAGAATTAATGACAATAGTCGAATCACCTTCAATATGAAGGTATTTGAAATTCAAATCCTTAGCCATAACAAGACCTTCTAAAAGAGCACAAGCCTCGGCCATATTATTTGTGCCAGAAGAAATTGGCATAGCTTTTAATGCTAATAAAGAACCCAAATGACCATGAAAAACTATCCCTATTCCTGAATCACCAAGATTTCCACGGGAGGATCCATCAAAATTCAATTTACAAAAAGGGGCATTAGGAGGATGCCATTTTATGGAATTTCTGTCTACAGGTGTTTTCCGAATCCTTGGAAAGGCGGGTGATACAGGAATAATGAAACTTTTCCAAGAAGAGATCATAAAATTGTCCCAAGAAGAGAACTCTGAATTCATATTAAAATATTTTTGAACATGAGCATTAATTTGCTCAATAATACTTCTTTCCAAAATCCCAAGAACAACTGATAAATCCGATGAGTCACATTTTAAAACATGCTTGTTTCTTTCCCACCAAATGGCCCATAGGATTGAAGAGGGAATTATAAACCACAAACAAGCAAATAGAGAAGATGAATACAAAACTGGCCAAGACTGAAACATGTTCCATAAAGATAAAGGTAAAGGGAATGAAAGAGATAACTTTTGGAGGACAAAATGCCAACAACTACTCGCAATCTCACAATGAAGAAAAAGATGATTGACATCTTCAAGAGCTTTACCACATAAGACACAAGAAAAGGAGGTTGCAATATTAAATTTGACTAAAAGGTCACTAGTCAAAATTCTATTTTGCAGTGCGAGCCAGGAAAAAATACTAGCTTTAGGTAATGCTGAATTATTCCAACAGAACAAAAAAGCACAATGAGGAGCATTTTGATTGGCCATTTGTTGAACAACAAAATATCCTTCTTTAACCGAGTAGTTTCCCGATTTAGAAGGGCACCAAATAAGTTGATCTTTGATGTTAGAAAGGAAAGCCACTCAGTCTTGCAAAACAGATTTAAAATTTTGAATTTCCTGCAAGGACAATGGCAGAGTAGAGGGATCCTTCCATGAGACCTTGTGAGAAAACAGATCAACACTATCTACATAATCAACCAATCTAACCCCTCATGATTGAGAAAGAACAACTGAAACAAAAGCAAGCGAATCATGTTCGGAAAGAGGGGGAAAGCCATTCCAGGAGTCTTTCGAAAAAATAATATCCTGCCCTGAATGGACCTGCCAGGAGAGAAAATTAGAGAACACTTCCCTACATGAGATCATAAAGTTCCAAATAGCAGACCCCTATGGAGGATTAAAAATTGTGAAGATCCTAGCAGGATTCTGGAAATCCAAATACTTAGCATGCATAATTTGGCACCACAAAGATTGGGGCTTAGTATACATAGACCAAACTAGTTTGCCCCCAAAAGCCTTTTCTTTTAGATAATTCCTGAATCCCAGCACCACCAACTTGCTTGGAAAGAGACATCTTGGTCAAAGAAATCAGTGGAATCTTTTTATCTTCTGTAATGTTATTTTTCCAAAGAAAAGATCGAATAATCTTTTCAATTTGGGAGATGACTGATCTGGGAGCTTGAAGAACTGAGATATAGTAATTGGGAATGGCATATAGGACCGTTTTAATGAGAAGTATCCTACCTGAAAGAGACAACCACCTAGCCTTCCAAGCAGAAATAATTAATTATTTCTCATTTATGGGGGAAATAAATAAATTTTATTTATTTATTATAACTCACTAATATGCTAATTCTAACTCCCCTCAACTCTTACCTTCTTCTATTTCCATGTCCACTTACCTCTTACACCCTCTCCACTTATCACTCAACTCACCTATTTCCTCCTCCATTTAACTCGCCCTCTCATGCAATCCTATCCCTCAATCTCTCAAATTTTGAGTTGATCTTGACCCTTTATCCAATCCTCAACATCTATAAATTTTGAATCAAATCCTCATTTTCAACAACCGCTATCCTCAATATTTTCTCACCATTATTATCATAATCCTTTACTTTCAATTTGCTTATGTGCACATGAAAATCTGAGAGCCATTTTGCAAGAAGACTGAGAGGAAACAATAGAGATTCCACAAATTCGAAGGCTTGATGTTTTGATTTGGATTTCATTTATGTTTTGAATACATTTAGATCTATTGGTTGTGTAGGCATTTTTCATTGAATTGGAGGTTTTGGTTGCTCTAACAATTCTTTGCATCTTTCCCTATTTCCCACATGACAAATCCATCCTAATTTAGCCTAGTAACTCAACATAGTCCCAACCAAGGAAAATTAAAAGCACGTTGAGTGAATTGTGGAACACAATGTAGGTAATAGAACCAAGACATATTTTACTATTTTATTCTATCATATGTGCACATACAAACTCGAGGTTTTCATAGGTAAAGGAGACAACTTCTACTAGGTGAACTAAGGTATCTAGATATCTAAATTTTGCATATACTAGCTACCAACTATCTAGTAGGGGTCATAATTATTGGAAGAAGGAATTTAACTAAGATTACAATATTTCCCATTGTCTATATCTTCCATCTAAGAATGTGTTTTCTAATTTTAAATGTCAGTGATATATTTGTACAAAATGGCAATAGATCACCAAGGTGATATAAGTTTTTGGAGAAACTATGTAAAGAAGTGAATTTCTCTTAGCCTCTCATGCTTTGACTCATGATGCTCACTTCTTAAGACCTATGTTATTTTCCAGATCTAATACCATATTGGTTTTTAAAATATTACACTATAATTATAAATATATTATTATGCTTTTGTTCATATTTGTTCAATATTAAATGTCTTATTTTATAGTAATTTCATCTTTTATTTTATAGAACTTCTATAACTATTCATTTGCATAGATATTCACAATATAAACAATTCCTAACAAAGCATAAAAAAATACTCACACTTACAAACAAATTAAACAAAATAAATTTTGAATATATTCTAAAGATAGTAGATTATGAATGATGTAATATTCCTGAAAAATATTCATTCCATATTTTAACAAAGGATGTAATGCGTCAAGTTCCTGCCAATAGTGTTCATAGAAGAGGCAAGAGGGAGATAAATGTGTAGAGGGGAAAGATGTTCACACTTAATTTCTATTTGCTTGAGTTTCCTTTTCAATTCCAAAATTTACATTGTCATCCAAAAATTCAGCTCGGGCATCAAACCCATTGATGAAGTAGTCATGAAAGTGAAGGTGGAGAAATGATACACCCATGCAGTTCTCTTTCATTACAATATTTTCTATTATGTTAGTCACTATAGATAGTACTTGCAAACATGAGTTAGCAAGAAAAGTTGGAGAGAGCTACTCATGAATTATGACACATAAGAGAAAAGTATTACATACAAAAGTTCTTGTCGACATTACAAAAAATTGATTTCCCATTGTCTATAATTTCCATCTAAGAATGTGTTTTCTAATTTTAAATGTCAGTGATATATTTGTAATATTCTTAAAAATTATTTACTTCATATTTTAACAAGGGATGTAATGCCTCAAGTTCCTACCAATAGTGTTCATAGAAGAGGCAAGAGGGAGATAAATTTGTAGATGGGAAAGATGTTCAAAAGAGGAGAGTAAGATAGATATGGAGAAATAGAGATAGAAAGAGGGAGATAATGAGAGAGGGGGAGATAGAGAGGTTGAATGGTAAAGATAAAGACGGTGATATATAGAGCGAAGTAGACAGAGGGAGAGAGGGAAAAAAAATACATAAAGGTTGTTATCATTTGTTTAGATTAGTTCTAAAGTAAAATAAATTAAATTGTATCATTTCCTCTATAGGCATTCCACAATGCTAACAAGTGGTGAAGTGTAAGAGTGTGAATATGTTAAGAAAAACTCTTACCTTTTATTTTAAATTTGAAATCATTTAAATACCAAAGTATTAAAATTTTAAACATAATATTTAATAATAAATATAGATATAAAAATTTTAATGAATTATTATTTTTTATTTGTTGTTCATATGGATTTTCTTACTTAAACATAGTCTTTGTTTTATTTTAATAATGCATTGATATATTAGAATTAAATAAGAAGATAAATAAATAAATGAACTAGCTTTGTGTCATTTATTTAGTTTAAATTAATGCTTTCATAATAAATAATTTATTTTATTTTTGTTTCAACTTTTAAAAATATCTAAAACTATCAAATAATTTATTTATTTTTAAAAAAATTATTAAAATTTGGATAACAAATTTCATATTTATAATAAAATAATATATTTAACTATTTTTAATGAATGTGACATATTTAGATGGTTTTTAAAGTTAAAATTTCATATAACCAATTTTTTATTATTAACTTTTCAATTAAATTGTTGATTATTTTATTATTTATCATGTTTAATTCTACTTCTACACATTCTTTAAAAACAATAAGAAAATTAGTCTTCTTTTAACTATTCATTAATAATCTATTCATATTGTATTTTATGATTGCTCAAACCCATTTTATATTTAACTTTATTTAAATTAAAATCCTTCACAAAAGTTTCTTTATAAATTATTATATTTTTACTTTTAAAATATTTACATAAAATAAAATTATTATGATAAAAATTGTTAACAAAAATTAACTCTCAAATATTTTTATAATTAATATACAACTAATTTTTTAAATAATTAATATAACTTTATCAATAACATTTTTTAAACATGGATAATTTCTAACTTTATATATATATATATATATATATATATATATATATATATATATATATATATATATATATATATATATATATATATATATATATATATATATATTAAATATCTAGAGACCAAAATAAGGAGAGTTTATACAAAAATGAGGATGGGAGGCAGAGCCTCAACCATTAAGCAATGGGATTATCCGACTGAACAAAGACAGCCACCTACAAAAAAAAGAGTTACAAGAGAGAGTATATACAGTGAACCATATACATCATCTAGAGGCTACTAGACACCTATTGCAGAATTTCATCTTGGTTTTCCATCCATGTTGTCCATCCTTGTGGCCCTTCCATCCATACCACCTTCTTCCGCTCTAGGACCTGGGTAAACATTTCGAGCTTATCAAAGTAGGGACCTTTGTTGTCCCTGAGTTCCTTGATCAGCTTCTTTAGAGCCTCATCAAATGCAGTTTGGTTCTCTGCAATTCTAGCCCATTCAAAGCCATCCTTCATCTCATATATGAACATGGTTGCCCGACCATCCCTGAGGAAGCGCAGCAGCTTCTCCCTCTTAACATTCATCAAAAAGCATACCTGCACAACAATTTTATAACGTGTGAGTCTCTTAAAAAACCCAGTAAGAGTCCTATCAGTACCTTGGAATTTTTCCTCATTTCTAAGCTTCCAAATAAACCAAAGTATGAAAGAAGAAAGAATTTGCCAGAACAGGTTAGTATCCTTCTTGAGGCCATGAATGAATCCAAAAATAATATCAAGAGTACAAACATGTTCAGTAATGGAAATTCCAAACATCAGCCAGACCTCTCTGGCAAAAATGCAATAAAAAAAAATGTGTCGCATAGTCTCAGGCTTCCTACATACAGAGCATAGGTCGAAGGTAGCAATGTTATTCCTAATAGGCAGTCTATCCAACATTAGTTGCCACCTGAAGCATTTGATTTTAGGGGGAATGGGGGACTTCCATAGTTTCTCAAATGTTTTCTGCCAGGCAGATGTATTAAGGTCAACATACCAGAGGGAGTTAATATGATCTATCATCGTGGTATCATGAGTGAGCAGTTTGTAGATAGACTTGGCTTTGACCTTGGAGAGGAGGGAGTCATCCTTCCATCAGAACGAGAGGTATCTATGAGCATCTACATCAGTGTTCCTAGGAAGATCTAGACAAGCATAGGCGTTTTTAATCATATTGTAGGTTCTCTTATGCGAGGCAGGGAGGCCAAACCTATTGCTAAGGTCCTCCCAGCTGATGAGATTATCATGTTCCAAGGTGTCCATGAGGTATTTAATGCCCTTATTATACCAATACCTAGCAGAACAGCCTTGGGTTTAGACTTATGGTAGATATTCCACCATATTGACCTTTTCTCATGCAGAGTATTATTATAGTCAATATTAGAGTTGGCAATAAGTTTACGCACATGCTCCCAGGCTTTCCAGATGGATTTAAACACCCAAGAGCCTTGAACAGACACAGAGAATCCACTCGCTATCAGATCACTAAAGGGGAGGGATTTCCAAGATTTGGTAGACTTGGGGACACCATTCTGTATGTTATTCCTGACAAGGATCTTCCAGGGCATGAAATATCCACTTGGCAACCAGGGAAACTCCTTGTGTTCTGAGATCCTTAAGTCGCAACCCACCAAGTTTATTATCTATGTGGCACCAGAGCCATTTGACCGCATGGGCCTTCCTTTTACCCTTACCATCAGACCAAAGGAAGCGCCTGATAGATTTTTGGATCTCATAAACTTGGTAGTTACTGAACATCCAGATAAAGGAGTAGTACAAACTATAGGAGGAGAGGATTTTTTGGCAGACTTGGATCCTACCAGCCAGGGATAGAACCCTATTGTCCCATTTATTAAGTTTTTTGTCAATCTTTTCTTTGACCCAAATCCACATATCCTTGAGAGAGGGAGAGATAGAAAAAGGGATACCAAGGTATCTGACTATTTTATTGGGTCCTCCCCATGAGTATCCAACCTGTTGAATCCAGTCTGGGGGTTCTTTGTTCCACCCAAGCAGGATAGACTTGGAATTGGAGATACGAGCACCAGAGGCTCTGCCAAAGGTTGCAAGTTTTTGATTGAGGGAGTCAATGTTATGCCTAGAGAGCTCCAAGAAGAGCGCAGTGTCATCAGCAAATTGTATGTTGAGAAATTCAGAGTCATCTGGCATCTTAATGTCATGAACTTTAGGGGATAGGGTATCATCTCTTAGGAGGTAAAAGAGGGCGTCTGAGGCAATGACAAACAGAGTAGGGGCAAGGGGGCAGCCCTGTCTAATGGATCTAGAAAGAGGAATAGACTAGGAAAGTGATCCATTAACTTCAACCAGGGCAGAGGCATCTTTGAGGAGAATTTGAACATATTTACAAAAGTCACTAGGGAAACCAAAGGCTTTGAGCATCATGAGGATGAAGTCCCATTCCACCCTATCATAGGCCTTCTCAAAGTCTACAAGGAACATGGTAGTATCTTGATTTGAGGTTTTGGCCCATTCCATAGATTCCCAACTAGTGACAAGGTTCTCCAAGATATACCTACCTTTAATGAATCTTGTTTGGGTAGAGCAGATGAACTTGGGAAGGATTTTCTCAAGGCGAGAGACTAGGGCTTTGGCTAGGATTTTATAAGAAACGTTAAGGAGAGTAATTGGCCTCCAGTTTTTTATGAGGGCTTTGTCCCCATCTTTTGGGATAAGTTTAATAATGCCCCTATTGATGGACTCCCCAAGAGTGCCACTATCAAATGCTTCAGTGTATATGTCATAAAGGTCTTTGGTGACCCACTCAATATTGGTTTTGTAAAACTCAGCAAGAAGTCCATCAGGGCCTGGGGCCTTATCATCCTTGAGGGCTTTAATGGCATCAACAATTTCTGTCATAGAGATTTTGGGGCCTTATCTTCCGAGGTGAAGAGGGTTTTATAAAACATTTCAAAAGCATCTTTGATCTCATTGATGTTCAGGAGTTCCTTATCCTCAACTATGATTCTGTCAATTTTTTCTCTATTTTGTTTTTGTTTTAGGAGATTGAAGAAGACTTTAGAGCCTTTGTCTCCGAATTTGAGCCAATGATTGTGTGCTCTGATAAAGGCACCCATGATTTTGACCTGTTGATGTTTCCTAAGATTGTCTCTAGCCTGAGCTACCCATTCCACTAGGACAGAGGAGGAAGGATGTAATTGTATTTCATGCTCCAAGGAGTGGAGCTGATTAGTGAGGGTTTTTTCCACAAACCTAAGATCCTTGGCTTTCTTCTGGCCTATAGTTTGGAATATTTTTTGCCAAGAGGAGACATTTTTGTTCCATCTGAGGGTGTGGGATTGGGGATGTTGAGAGTGTATGTTAAAGAGTCTGACCATTTTAATGGCAATTAGAGCATCCTTGTCGTTTAGCAGGGAGGTATTAAGGATAAACTTCTTATTGAGAGGATTGTTGTTAGGGATGGAGTTCCTTGTGTTGATGACAAAAATGATAGCGAAATGGTTAGATAAGGTTACTGGCAAAACAACCACCGAGTTCCCCAAGTGGTTAGGGGAGAAGGAGAAGAAATTTTTATTAACATAGAACCTATCTAATCTAGAGTAGATTCGGCTGGGGCCTTGCTGAAAGTTGCACCAAGTGTACCATAGGGCAGAGGATTCAGATTTGCTGCCCTCAAGGGGGTCAAATAGCTGCATGTGTTGTTTAAACCTATCCCAGTGAGGTTTCTCTTGGCACTTCCAATCGAAAAGCATACCCCCGGCCTTATCATCTTGGTTTTCAATCATGTTAAATTCTCCAGCCAGGACCCAAGGGATACTCGGAAGGGCTGCCAGCCAATTCTAGAGGGACACTCTTTCCCTATGATTATTAGGTGCATATATAGAACATACCCCAAAATAGGAGCCTCTGATATCCAGGGAGGCACAAGCCACTCTGTTACATGGGGAGACGCCCCTATCCCTAATGTGATTTTCCCACTTAGGGTTAATGAGGAGACCAACTCTACCCTTCCCTTTAGGATGATTGGTGCATATTTTGAACGCATCTCTCCAAATAAAATCAAGTGCAGTGTCAAGGGAGAACTCAATAGATTTAAGCTCTTGAAGCATCAAAAAATCTAGATGTTTATGACAATTCATAAACCTTTTAATAACAAACTTTCTATCAAGCGACTCCAAGCCTCTAATATTCCATGAGATGTATTTCATGAGAAAAGGGGATTAAGAGGGACTGTTTGGGAGACCATTTTGATCTCCAGACTTTTTCTTATTTTTGGAGCCAATAGGCTTGCCTTTATTTTTAGCCATGGAGGAACCTTTCATGAGGTCATCCTCTTCCTCACTAAGCTCAGTTAGCTTAGTTTTACCATCTGTAGTTTCTACAATGTTCGACCCAAGTACTTGGGAGCCTGGAAAGCCAAGGAGCATTGAGCTAGACCTAATGTCTTCTAGTCCCTTATTAGCATAAATGACTTCAATAATATGGTTGTCCTCTATTTCATTTAGCAGAGATGCAGTCACGGGGTTGGAGGTGTTAACATCAAGGGTAGCCTTTGCAAATAATGTGGATTCAAATCGTTTGGGGGTCCCAGACCTGAGCACCATTTTTGTAGGATTATCACTCATGCTAGCATCACCAGCACCGCGATCAGGCTTCTCTAAATTTTTAACCATATTTTTAACCAAGGAGGTGGTCGGAGTTTGTGAATCTTTTAGTATGTCATCATTCATCGTGATGGGGTATTTGCTACTGGTTGTCAGCTGATTAGCAGTTTGATCACCAACTTAGATTTGATTCAAGGCAAGTTGTTGGGCATTCTTTCATCTTTGCTTTCTTGATGTGACTATTTGAAAACAATCAGAAGATAAATCCTTAGAAATTTTGGAGGGAACGGAGGCATGATTGAGGGGTTCGGTAGTGGTGTCAACATTCATTGAATTTAGTTCAATAGGGATGAGGCCAGGAGCCGAGCTTAGGGTGGGATCATCTTTAGGGTTAGTATTGTTTCCAGCAAAATGAGGGTTGCTTGGGTTAGGGATCGACTCCTTATCGGAGCAAGGGTTTTCAGATATTCTTGCTAGGTTAGTGTTATTCTTTTACTTCATGCGGTTGATGATTGGGCAGTTCTTTCGAAGATACCCTTCTTTTTTGCACAAAAAATAGGCGTTTAGTCTTCCAAGTATTTCAACAGGGCAAACAAATGTTTCATCACCGATGTTAAGGTTTAGCAGAGGAGGGATGTCGACCCCAGGTTTAATGGATATAAGTATTCTTGCATCAAGGTTAGGGACTAACCGTGTTGTTTCATCAACCCGAATGATTCTCCCAAATGTTTCCAATACCTAGGGAAGAAAACGCTAGAGGAAGGGAGGGACATCCTTAAGGATGACCCATCTAGGGCTTGAGAGCGCAAGCACTTCCTCATTGACGGCCTCTGAAGACTAGGCTAGGGCACGAAAGGAGGTGTTCCCAACAGTCTAGTATTGTCTTTTAAGGATTTCAACCTGGGATTCATGATTATTAAAAAAGATAATGTACAAACAAATCTGGACTTGCCTACAGAATGAAATCTTAAGCCCTAACTTCAGATTCCAAAGATTATGAAACCAATCATCTAGGAATTTCCTAGGCAGGCATTTCTCAATATTAACACAAGCAAAAAAAATTACAGTATCACTTAACCTAGTTTTTTTAGAAACAATTTCTTTCAACATTTCATCATTTGGCAAAATGCAGAAAGAACTCGAGGGCACCGTAGGGCTCTTACCTTCCTCACTAAGTCATTCACCTCCAAGAGTCTTAAAAAATATCGCACTAGGGTGGACTCCATGGGCAGATGGAGCAACGATCTCGGCAAAGGTTTTTTTCGGCTTGAGTGAGCCTGCTCATAAGGTTTAGCAGTCTCGGTAAATGTTTTCATTTGGCTTGAATGAGCTTGCTCGGTAGGGTGAGGAGAATTAATGGCACCGCCATCAGACTTAGGCTCCATTGGGAGCCACGAAGGAGTCACACGAGCGACCAAAGAGGTGTGATTAATGGTTAGGTTAATGTGCAGAAAAAATACATCAAGCACCAAGCAAAGAGTAAATGCAAAATAGTAATGAGGGCATGGAGAGAAGAGAGCAAACCACGTGGAGGAGATTAACTCCTCCACATCCTTGCAGAGTTGGCCATGTCAGACAACGCTGGCGATATGCAGCTACAGTTGCCTTTGGAAAGCACGTAAACTGAAATAAACACTCCTTGTATAACAATTTTCTAACTTATTATTCATATTAAATATAAATTTAATAAAGCTACACGGGTGCATCTATTTGACTTTTTATTATTATTTCAATCACATTTTTATTTTAAAAAGGTACGTGTGCTAGGTATAATCTGTTCCCATTTTATGGTCAAATAGAAAACACAAATGAAAAAATTATTGAGATTATTGAAATGCTCGTGTCAAATGTAACAAGAGACGCAAAGCGTCAAGTTCCTACCAATGTGTGGTAAGTTTGAGTAGATGAAAGTAGAGAGGAAGATAGAGGGGGAGAGGAAGAGGGAGATAAATAGATAAAATAGATTTATGTAGCTTATGTGTGTGGTAGATTCAAGGATACAAGTGTATGGAGACCAAAAAAAGATAAATTATTACATAAGAAATATGTGAATAAATGTGCCATACCCACAATTTATGCTAGCAAAAGAGAATAGTAATATGAAATATATTGTAATAGTATCTCTAACAAAGGATTTCACGGCATGTGAACTACAAGGACCATAAGATATCCACAAAATAGATATATATTATAAATATTATAGGAAAATTGAAGCAAATACTATTGGTAGATGCAAAGCCAAATAAATGTGAAATCATAGGCTATAATAAGTGTAAGACATACACAGTGGATTTCCTAAAAAAAATTTAGAAACTTTCAAGCAAACATATTTGATAGATGCAAAGAAAAAAATCCACAACCTTCATCAATGTCCTTATTTTCTATTATTGGAGATTTGGAACAAGGTGTGTATGCCCATCAAAGCATAATATAATATGAAGATGAATTTTTTCAAATGTTATGTTTGCATATACTCCTTTTGAAATCTATGCAAAATGTGGGAGATAAAGAAAGCATTGAACTATTTGACACAATTCCTCAAGAAGCTATGATTTAATGGAATGCATTCTAATTAGAAAAGTTGCATTATTACCATGATAACAATCTCTTAAATTGTTTGTGTCTATTATGTTGTAGCCAATTTGAAAACATGTATGATACACTAATTTCAATAATCACCATGTTTTTTAGTAATTGATAATTTTAGATTTATTTTACAACTTTATAGTATTTACCAAAATGATCAATTTTTGATGAAATCATAAATCATACCATCAAAACAAAAAATATCAAAATTACAAACTCTGCTTATTTTTTAAAATAATTAATAATTAAATTTAAATAAAGTGATCTAGCAAGAGGAAGATGAAGGGGGAGAGAGAAATAAAGTGATAGAGATATAAAGTAGGAGAGATAAAGTGAATGAGATAGAGGTAGAGATAATAAGATACTGATAGAGAGGGGGAGGGAGAGATAGGGCGATAGAGAGAGAGGCAATTATGAGAGAAAGGGGTTATAGAGGCAACTAATAGAGAGAGGAAGAGAGAGAGAAAGGTAGAAAGATAGAGATAGGGAGGGGGATATAAGGAATGTGTGTGGATAAGTGAGAGAGATATAGAGAGATAGATAGATGTGTATAAATAGATAGATGTAGATAGATGGGAGCAGAGAAATTGAGTGGAGAGAGAAGTGCCTTGAGATTTAGGAAGAGGGAGAGAGATGCAGGGAGAGAAATTGAGTGGAGAGAAAAGTACCTTGAGATTTAGGAAGAGAGAGAGAGATAGGGATAGAAAGTAGAGGTAGATAGATAGATATAACTTGGGAAAGATAAAGGGGAGCAGAGGGATATTTTAAAACGATAGCATTATTAAAATCAATTATTTTCTTAATATATAATTAAATAATTATACTTTATATTTCTTATTTATTACATCCTATTATCTATCCATGAGTCACCAATATGTTTCATTTTTTTGTTGTGTGATAGTGAGAAGGAATTTGTCAAGAGTAATTGGACTTTGAATCTATGAAAGATGACATATTTGTGCATTTAGTGTGGATATCAAAAAATGTAAGCAACACCTAATCCTTTAATTTAAGAGATTTATTTTAATTTGATAACTACATATAGATTGGACAAAAAAAACCTAGCAGACTTAAAGAAATAATATCTTATTGTTAACTAAAATAATTAATTAAATATGAAATCAATTTTGATCAATTCATATTATATTTATCACTAGGGAAAATTACTTAAGATAAATAATTATAATTTAAATTAATTCTAATAACTTTTAATTATTATTTCTGATTTCATAAAAAAGCACATAAATAATTAAAATAAGTTTCAAAGGTAAATCTAAATTAAAAATTATAATACAATGAAGTAAATGCAAAGTCAAAATATATCAGAATCTAAATATTAATCAAAATAATAATTTTGAAAAAAAAAAGAATAATAAACTTATTAAATTAATATATAATTAAAAAAGTTAAAGTTAATTCTTAATTTCTTAGAATTGAAATATCAATTAATATATACCTACAAATTGTAATTAATATAATTAATATAGCATAAACAATATCGACATTAATTAAAAGATAAACTTAATATTAATATTAACAAATGAAAAATATTATAAATTGAAATAGTAATATAATTAAATTCTTTTATATCAGACCCATTCATGGGTTCCCCAGGGTTGATCCTTTGCATGCTCCTCTGGATGGGCAGACTGTGAAATGGTCAAAACCGGAGAAGGGGTGGGTGAAAATAAATTTCGATGGGGCGTCAAAAGGTAATCCGAGGACTTCAGGTGCGGGATGTGTGGCCTGTGATGATGAAGGGAAGATCCTCTTTATAGGTGCAAGAAGGCTACAAGATGGCACTAATAATGAGGCGGAGGCTCAAGCGGCCTTACTCACAGCTGATCTAGTAGTAAATATGAAGGTGATGAAGGTACAGCTGAAGGGTGACTCCCAAATTGTAATCAAGGCTTTGATCAAAGGCAATACACTGTGTTGGAAATTGAATAAATATATACATAACATAAGTGAAAAGCTGAAATTATCTTTCTAAAATTATTGCATCTCGCATGTGAAAAGAGAAGGAAATGTCATTGTGGATGGTCTGTCAAATGAAGCATGTGAGCTCACGCTAGGGGAAGTGAGGTGGTGCGACAGCAAAGAAGATATAGTGAGATGGAGTTAAGGCTTCTTGCCAAGTTGGTACGTCAACAAATTCAAATTTCATGTCAGAAGGCTGGCATTTCATCTAAGTAAGGTCACGTAAATGAGCATTTATCGTTGAATGCTTTCTGAAATGGCGGTGGTGGTGGAGTTTGTTTTCTTGAATACTAATTTAGGTATTCTCACGCATTTAATGAGAAGAGTATGTAAGTTGGTGAAGATAACTTTTGACAGATTTCATCGGAATTCTCTGCAAATTCTCCAACGAGTACCAAAATGGAAGCTAATTTTACTCTACAGTCTTCCAAGCTAATGCCAGCTTTTCGGGGACCCATCCCCCTGAAGAAGCTTGAGAAGAAGTTTCTTGCAAAAGACCCGTTATTTTTTAAAGAAATTCAGATGGTTTTGGGTGAAGAGGTGGTGGTTATCGGCCACAGATACAAATGCAGAGTGAACATTTACTCTCTTATCATGGCATGGGGACTGGAGTTGGGCTACACCTATGTGGATGTGAGAAAAGTTCTAAAGAAAATCATTCCACAAGAGTATTTGTTAAACATGGAGTCCTTGCTAGAATGGGTTATGTCGGGTTAGAGTTTCAATCTCATTGAAGGCATCCCAAAGGATAATGTGGAGTTGCGGGCTAGGCACTCTCGAATTCAATTTCTTCATTGTCATGAGGAAGCTCAAGTCCGTTTTAGAGATGATGTGAAGCGAGGATGGGAAGGGTTGATGATCTTCGTCTAGATAATGGATATCGAAGATGTAATTTGGTAGGAGGGTGGGGAGGTGAGAATGGCGGAGGAGATGAGATGAGGAGGCCGATTACAAGAAAACTATCGGCAAAATTGGCAAGGCAGAGTGTAGTGGGTGGTGAGGCGGGTGGGAGTGGTGGCGAGATAGAAAGACCAATTTCACGAGGGTTAGTGGCTGAAGATGTAGAATGAACAACTGGATAATCACACGCCTCAGCGGGAAGATGAGAATTTCTCTAGATCAGGGTACCTCTGAGTGCATCTTTTTGTTTAGATAATTTTTTTAGTTGATAAACTTAAAATTTATGTTTTTTGTTAAACGATAAACTCTTCGGCCAACTTTGATTGGCATGATGTATTTTGAATTTTTGTTTTAGATGACGTGGGGGTGGGGTAGGGTTTGAGTAGTATATATTTTGGAAAACCATGGTTTTAGACAATAGGTTTGGATGGTGGTTTGGGGGAGTGGTTTCTTTTTGGAAAGTTTGATGCAGATGTACCTTTTAGTTTAAAATAAATAAAATATAACTAAACCCGGTCAAAAAAAAATTAAATTCTTAAATATTTTAAATTTAAACAATTAAAACTTACTTCTATTAAAATATTAAAAACAAAAATAAATTATATTTAAATTGTTAAAACCAAAATTATAATCTTTATATTAAAAAAATATATCTAAAATTAAATTTAAAAAATAAATATAAAATAAGATAAAAAATAATTCCATAATTTCCTTAATTCAAATTATATATATATATATATATATATATATATATATATATATATATATATATATATATATATATATATATATATATATATATATATATATATATATATATATATATATATATATATATATATATATATATATATATATATATATATATATATATATATATATATATATATATAACCACAAATATATTTATTATAATAGTAAACTGGTTCAAGAGCTCCTGGAGGAAAGAACCAGTTAAGAAAACCTCCATTCCTCGCTCAAGATTACAATGTATAAGAGGAGTCCACCTCTGAGGATGAAACCTACATACCTAGCTATATAGAAATATAATACATCCTAAAAAACCTAAATCGTGTTAAAAAATTACCCAAAAAACACCAAACAATCAGTATATCCAAGGACTAACACAGTCCAAACATGACACTTCAAAACTTTTCATGAGATAATCAGCCCGAGTAAGCCACTCGGAGACCATAATAAACACCACCAAATAATCAGTGTTTCTTGCACGGTGTGCATATACAATTATCAACTCCCCTTTATCAGACAAAACTTCTTTGTTAGTAACAACTCCCCTTTATCAAAAACAAAACATCAACGATTAAAACATTTATCTTTTATGTTGTCAACCAAATTACCTCCTTCATAGTTAAAAAAATGAGGTTGTCGAACAAAGCCAGGAACAAAGAAAGGGGGCATATAGTATATTATCACAAAATTCTGTGTGAAATGAAACCAAAATTCACTCCTCCATTGGCTGTGAGCCCGAATATGAACATTCTCCAACACTTAAAGCAGCAAAAGAAATTACCAGTCCTTCGACAAGTGATTGGTGAAGCTCATTGACATGATTGAGAGCAAGCCTATCAGGTGGAGAATCCCAGTTAACCTGCATCGCAACCTCATTACCCACTTTCAATGGCAGGTGGAGAGAAGAGGATCCTGATTGCCCATGCTCGTGGCCTAATATAGCTAAGATAGTGTGTAGCTTCGAAAAGATTCTGCTCTTCAAATCTGAACTCAAAACTCTACCCACATTGCAGATAGCTAACTGAAAGGATCTCACATTTTGAAGAGATAGAGACCGCTTGATACTGTCAAAGATTAGGGGAAATTCCTCACGATTCATCAAGAAATGCCTAGGAAATAGGCCTCCTACTTTAGCTTGACCATTCCAGAGATCATAATGACGAATAGCTTCTAGAGGTTGATTATCATCCAAAATATCTGCCCTAACAGTTTTGTGGACAATAGTTTTTAAAGGAACCCATGACTAGAACACATCAACTATGTTGGATAGGAAAATTGAAACCAGTTGGGAGGGAAAAATAAACCTCTTTTCCTGCAGGTAAAGGATTTCCTCACCAATTATCCTCTGAATGCTACGTTTGCAATGCTAAAAGGTGATGTTGAAGGCAATTCCCAAATGCTCATCCATGATATGATCCTCGAATGACATCTCCCAAGAAGGAACCCTCAAGGGAATTCTGTAATTTCGTGGGGAAAACTCCATTATGCACCAAATCAAAGCAAGCGATAGAGGAGATATGCAACTGAAGCAGCAACACTCTGGCAATAAAACAATCACTAGCTTTATGCGTATGAAGGAAGAAATCAAAAATTATAATATTCCCCATCAAAAATCATTACCAATCCTTTCCATATGGTGTCAAATAATTAATCACTCTGAACTACATGCATGAATTGAATCATGTAATTATAATATGAACTGGATAGGAGTGTCGCATGTGTGAGATCATATGAGTGAGTAGCGTCAATCTCATGGTACTCATAGGTAAGTAACTTAGGTCGACATCATACAGCAAGCAAGGATGGAGGAATAATAAATCAAGCAGCACAAGATAATATAATACGAGTATGAAATGTATCTGCTAGCTCACAAGAGGTGCGATGCAAACCATCCAATCAACAAGCTACAAATTGAAGGTAATGAAACTATCTAATCTCTTGAAAATAAAACAAGAAGCTACTCCATCATGAAGAGACCTATGATAATGAGAATGAGGAATCTGACAGCCGATTATCAATTTGTTTTTTCAAAATTGATAATGTTTTCTAGTTGAGGAAAATTTTCTATATTAAAATATGAAAGTGAAGAATCCACTTCCAACTTGTCACAACCTAGATTAGCCAGAGCATCTACTGCTCTATTACCTTCCCTGAATACATGAGAGATGCAACATTCATCAAACGAGTCTAACAACATCCAGACTTTATTTAAAATGTAAGAAATTTTCCAATTAAATGAGCATCTGGATATGCAAGCTTTAACTATGATAGAAGAATCTCTTTCAACATGAATCTTAGAGAACCTTAATTTTTTTTGCCAATGTCAATCCAGATAATAGGGCAAGAGCTTCCGCCAAATTATTTGTTCTAGGAGGAATAGGAGAAGATTTAATTGCCAAGAGATGACCTAAATGATCTCTAATACAAACTCTGATCCCTGAGTCGCCCAGATTTCCTCTAGATGAACCATCAAAATTTTAATTTCACAAAGCCAAGTGGAGAAGGTTGACATTTGACTAGTTCTTTGTTGATTCAATGGTTTTCATGACCAAATGAAGCATAGGAGGAAGGGATAGTTAAACCTTTCCAAACCTTGATAATGCGACCATCCCAAGGGGAAAAATTAAAGTTGCTATTTGTGTTCTTGATGTAAGCATTAACTTGTTCTGAGGTATATTTCTCAATTCCCTCTAGAATCAATTGAATTGGAGAATCTACCAATCTAAAAATTCTTCTATTCCTTTCCCACCAGATTGACCATATGACTATTGTCGGGATACATTTTTAAATACTTGCAAATAAAGAACTAGTAAATAGAGATGGCCATGATTGGAATAGCTCCCATAAAGTATAAGGCACTGGCATAGGAAGATTTAACTTTTCCAAAACATGAGTCTAACATTGATGAGCAAAGGGGCACCTTAAGAGTAAGTGATCCACAGTCTCGGTCTTAGCTTTGTATAATACACAACTGAAAGAGTTAGCAAAATGTAATCTTTCCAATTTATCACTTGTTAAGATCCTCTTTCTCAAAGCTAACCAGGCAAAGCAACCTGCTTTAGGAAGAATCGCACTATTCCAACAAAATGAAAAGACTCTACTATTAACTTGCTAATTTTCCATATGTTGGGCAGCCACATAACCATCTTTAACTAAATATTTACCATCATGCGTTGGAGCCCAGATCAACTTATCTTCTTGATTAGAAATGTACACTCTTCTTTTTGTCAATAGCTCCTGAAAGCATATCCTTTGATCATCTCTAATAGGTAAATCTGAAGGATCTTTCCAAATGACTTTCCCTGAAAAAAGCTCCACTCTAGTAACATAATCTATCAAAAATGATCCCCAACAATTTTTAATAATTGGAATAGCATCCAATAGAAGCTCTGAGAGCTTCAAAGGAGGTAGGTCATTCCATGAGTCCTCCCAAAATTGAATGCTCTCACCATTATGAACCTCCCAAGATACATATCTTGTGATAACCAATCTACAAGACATCATGAAGTTCCAAATAGCTGATCCCTTTGGGGGATCAAGAATAGTTATAACACGAGAAGGATTTAGAGAAACAAAGTACTTTTCCTGCATGATTATGTACCACTCAGTGTCTAGTTTGGTAACCATTTTCCACACAAGTTTACCCCCAAAGGCTATGTTGATCCTTTTAGATAAGTCATGTAGACCTACTCCCCCTCCCCCCTTGTCATTTTTCATTTCCTTAATTGAGATAAGTGGGATCTTTTTTTCTTCTGACATATTGTCCCTCCATAGGAAACCTCTAATAAGTTTTTCAATCTGTTGAATGACTCCAACAAGGGCTTTAAGAACTGAAATGTAGTAATTTGGAATAGTAGACAAGACTATTTTTATTAGGAGTAATCTACCTGTCAAAGACAACCAACGGGCCTTCCATGTGGAGATGGCATTCTTAATTCTATCAATAATAGCTTTCCAATAAGATGACTTATTAGCACCCACAAAAAAAGAAATGCCTAAGTATGTAGAAGGAAGGCATTCTTGTGAGAAACCCAAAGTGTCAACAATTTCCCTTATGACAACATCATTTGTGTTAAAAACATAGATCTTTGATTTCTGAGCATTAATTATTTGTCCTGAGACTGCCATGTAAAGATCCAAAGTTTGCTTAATCTATTTTTCCTCCTGAACATTTGACTTACCAAATAAAAGTGTGTCATCAACAAATAAAGAGTGTGTAACTGAGACATATGTTCCTTCAATATGAGCTCCCATCCAAAGCCCTTGATCATGTTTAGACCTAATAATTCTACTAAAAGCTTCCGCCATGATTATAAATAAAGATAGGGATAAAGGATCTCCTTGTCTCACACCTTGTGAGGTAGCAAAAAAGCCAGTAGGAGCACCATTAATTAATATTGAAAAGTAAGCTCCTGAGACACAGGCCCTAATCCACTTACACCATTTCTCAACAAAGCCAAATTTGCACAAGACTTTAAACAGAAAAGACCAATTAAGTTTGTCGTAAGCATTCATCATATCCAATTTCACTACAAAAGAAGAAGCATTGTTGGAATGGATAGAATGCAACACTTCATGAGCCACCAATGCACCTCCCGTAGTCTCTTTCCCTGGCACAAAACCACCTTGTTCAGGAGATATGATTTTAATGATCAATTTTTGAAGTCTCAAATTAATGACTTTGGTAAGAATCTTATATATTGTATTGCACAACGAAATGGACCTAAAATCTGCAAAAGTTTTAGGCTCCTTAATTTTGGGAATAATAGCAATTTTAGTGGCATTGAAGTTTCTAAGAATGGATGAACTCTTTCTCGATTCCTCCAGCACTGCCAACAACTCAGAACCCAAAACATCCCAGGATTTTTGGAAAAAAAGAGCAGTAAACCCATCTGGACTTGGAGCCTTATCAGGAGGGAAAGAAAATACTACTTTACGAATCTCTTCAATTTTGAAAGGAGCCAATAATTGTTGATTATCAAGGGGACCAACAATATGGGGGATAGCATCCATTATCTCCTGTTCTTGAACATCAAGTGGAAGAGCTGAAGAAGCATGGGCAAGTAAGTTCTTAAAGTAACTTACTCCTTCATCCTGAATTTCTTGTGCACCTCGAAGTATTTTACCTGAGGAACCTTCCTTAATGAAAAAAATAGTATTGGTTGCTCTCTTTTGTTTAGCTAACATATGATTTTTTTTTGTGTTTTTATCCCCTTCTCTTAACCATAGCTCACGAGATTTTTGTCTCCAGTATTCCTCCTCTCTCTTACAGATTTCTTCCCATTCCTCCTGAAATTGCTTCTGCTTAATGAACAAATTTGAATCTAACCCTTTAGAGATGATTTGCTCATTAATCTGTTGCAACTGATTTTCAACATTCTTTTTGAGCAAATATATTTTTGAGGACTTCCTTATTCCATAATTTAATCTGAGCTTTAACATGCTACAATTTTTAATGGAACTTAAACATTTTGGTACCCAACACCTCAGGAGCACTTACCCGTCATTGTCTAAGAAAGGAATGAAAGTGGGGGTGATGGAACCACATCCTTTCAAACTTGAAAGAAGGTCTATGGTTATATTTTGGCAAGACTACCGCTTTATCAATGCTCAATAGGATGGGGAAATGGTCTGAACCTGATAAAGCTAGAATCTGAGATTGCATTGAATAGTTTTGAGCCCTCCACTCATGTGAAAAGAGGAATCTATCCAGTCTTTCTGCAATTTGTAAGAAGTCAGGCCTCCTATTAGTCCTTGTAAAAAAACCATTTTGTGGAAAAATATCAAACAAGTCGTTATCATTTATAAATTATTTGAAATCTTCAATAGTCCTAATAGGGGGGCAAATACCACCTTTCTTCTCCTCTAGTGAAGTAATTGCATTAAAATCCACCCCCAAAAAAAAAAATTACATTTTGCCATGCAACTTGTTGAATGATCAATGTGAGTAAGGACCATAATTTTTTTTATCCTGAGTAGATGTTGGGAAATAAACATTTATCAAATCAAAGAACATATCAAAGTTCTTTATACTAATAAGCTGCCAACTAGTTCCTTGCTTATTAAGCTGTGCAACTACCGATTTTGGATTCCAAAGCACAGTGAGACCTTTTGAATATCCTATACTCTGGTTGTGAGTTGATTTCCAATTTGACCATTTAGCTACTGAATTCTGAAAAACCTCATCTGACATTTTGGTTTCTTGAAGCAAAATTACATCTGCCTAAGAAGAATCAAGTTGTTGCTTGATTCTCTTCCTTTTGTTAGAGGCATTTATGCCCCTGACATTCCAAGACAAAACTTTCATACCTATTGAGGAGAACTGCACTTAGTCCTCCTCATAACCCTCTTTGTAGCTGAGAATTTTTGGTCAATGGTAGATTAGACACTAGCCTCAATTTGCTCTTTAGCTTTAACAGATTTTGACTTTCTCCCTCTTTTTTTAGGAGTTCTCAAATCTTATTTGTTTAAAGTAGGAGTTTGGAAGATGGATAAGGTTTGAGAAAAATCAAAGCTTCCCTTAAGTTGTTCCTCTTCCAAGGACGAATTGCAAGGGGCAAAAGCTACCTTTTCTTCCTCTAATAGAACCATTTCAATCTATTTTTGATATATTTCTTGGAAACTCAACAGGTGATAACTGGTGAATGATCTCAATGTCATCCAAACTAGAGGCAAATGGATCAGCATAATGCAAATTTTCTAGAGTGGCATAATCCACTGGCAAATCTTTTTCAATTGTAATATCATGAATTTGAACTATTGTCTTTTGATTTCCAACAATCCAGTTTTCAAATTGAAACTGTGAAGATATCTCAGGTCCATCAAGCTTCGTTAATTGGGACATAATGTCAACTTTACCTCTCAGGGTAGACCCAACCTTATCAGCATA
The DNA here is from genome assembly GCF_030272615.1 of Cryptomeria japonica. NCBI lineage: Eukaryota > Viridiplantae > Streptophyta > Pinopsida > Cupressales > Cupressaceae > Cryptomeria > Cryptomeria japonica. The sequence goes on from NC_081407.1 coordinate 329,854,704, forward strand.
ACCTAGTGGGTGCACATAATTAGCATAATTCCCAAACATTTGATCTTGAGCAATTTCATCAAAACGTTGGGAAGCCACATTCAAAATCATCTCATCCGCCATTCCTTGAAGCTCTTCTTCTGATTTCTTTTTATATTTAGAAAGGTGCAAGGGAGGAGATATTATCTCTTTGTAAACAACATCAATTGGGTCGCTCTGGAAGATCAAATTTTGGACAGTGTTTTCCAATTTAAAATGAGATCGGAGTCCATCATGTGAAATATTGAACATAGTTTGACTAGGACCCAATAATTTATGCAGCCAGAATGGTCTATCCAGAGAAAAACCAGAGTAGAAAGATTTTTGAAAGTTCCAACTCCTATCAAAACCTAATAACTTATGATTCCTTTGAATAGATGGATGAAAAGCCTTAACAAGTGCATCAAAAAGGGCAGTACAAAGTAACTTAAAATTTAATTCATTTAGACCCTTCTGAGTAGGAGACACGGATGAACAGTCTAGATGGAAAGCCTTAAAAAGTGACTGAAAAGGAACATTATGAGTCAACTGATCTCGTAACTTAAGTGGCGAGGATGAAGGTTCACCGTCGAATTCCTCAACCTCGTACTGATCTCTGCACTCTTTTGAATGAAAAGATCACTGAAAGGGATATGAAGTGTGATCTTTACACACAGAAATCATTTTATGATCAGCACCCTAGCATTGAGTATTATAGTGGCCCAAATTTTTTTGATGTTGATCTACATAGGTTGCATCTTGGATTTCTAATTTCTGAGCCCAAATACCCCAATGGGATTGAATAGAAATTGAGGAAGGGAATGACTTTGAGAGATTAAGAAGAAGGCACACTCTAACTGGCAAATGGATAAACTCAAATGGAATTAGATCATGCTTTATAAAAATACCAAGCTTATTTGCCAAATTTTCAATAATATCAGGATCTTTGTATTCTAAAGGTAAGGATGGGGATGATATCCAGAATGGCATGAAATGACACAGATTTGAATCAGGCTTAAAATTTGGAACTCAAGACAAAGTAAAAACCCCTAATCCCTTACAAAACCAACCCTTATGTTTATGGGTTGCATCTCTGTTATCTTTGGAATCAAACAAAACAATAAAAAAACTTTGATTCTGAATCTATGGAAGAAATAGTCTTAACTCCTATCCACGTTTTCTTTGTCCATTCCATAATATCAGAAAGTTGAAGTGTTTGGTCCCAAAATTTACCTATGAGTGTCGTCTCCCTTAAAAATTTGACCTGAGAAGAGAGTAAAACGTTTGGCAAGGCAATCTTATATTCGTAGTTAATGGATCTCTCGACAGCATCTCTCTCTATGGGATGATTTGTGGGCCTATCATTTTCAAATTTGCGGCACCTTCTTTCTCCAAGCTTTGCTAGATTTCTTTGGTATGAAGGGAGCACTAGTATTTCGTATCGCCTGTAAATTTCCTCCCAGTGAAGACCCCTTTTGGAGCAAAATGTTGTTAGGACTAGAAATAAATTTAGGGTTATTGACAAAAATGTTATTTGGCCATGAAACAAAAGATGGGAGACGCCAGAAAGTGTCTGCACGCTTATCGGATTCGGACCTAACCATACCATGTTCACTAGAACCTTGATTTTGCCACAATATTTCATCAAGACTTTTAAAATGAGCCTTATTTATCGACCGAGGAGATCCATCACATATGTCAAAAACAACCCTAGGACCGAGTCTCTGATGTCTTCTCTTACTCATCGAATCATATACTTGTTGATGATTCTTTTTGTTTAAAACTTAATGAAATATAATATTAATATTTAAATTTTTATTTATCCCACAATAGAAGTATGCTCCTATTTGTCCAATGTATATTTAATAGTATGATTTATTAGTCATATAATTAAACAAAAGTATTTGCATACAATTTAATAGTCATACAATTGACAATATTTAATTCATCATAACCAACTAGAAATAATATTTTATTTCATATGGTCCATGATAGCATAACGTAAGTGGGCCAATGCAATCATTGCTTTATGAAAATCTCGTTTGCCTCATATTCGCTAGTCTATATTTTTTATGGATTATTAAATAAGTTTTTGCTTTCGTGTGGGGTGGTCATACATAATTGGGGAAATGTTCCTAACAATGTCAATTAATGAGGAGAATAATAGGATTTTTTTGTTTCAAAAATTCAATTTTCTACATACTATTTTCAATATGATCCAATGAGAATGAAGAGAAATGATATTTTTATAATTACATAAAATATAAAATAAATATTAACTATAGACTTGTTTAAAATTCTTAAATCTGATTGGTCAACTAAAATAAATAAATGACCTAGGTGAATGCATAAGTATCATGCCTGGCAGGAACTAAAAAATCTATGGAGATTATTAGAATGGTCATTGCATAGAATAACTAATAAAAATTAAATGTAGTCAAAAGTGAAAAAAAACAAAAAAAAAAAAAACTAAAATTATGAATAATGAAAGTAATATCAAATTAATATATAGCAATAAATGATATACCTATTAATGTGTAATTTTTTTTGAGAATTTTGAATTTTGCACTCACACAAGTTAATGAGAACAAAGAAAAATGATATTTATAATAATTTAAAATAAAAATTAATTTTAGACTATAGAATTTTTGTTGATTTTTTTTAATTCTATGAATTCATTGGATGAACTAATTAAAGAAATTATTCAATGAATGCAATAATATCCTCCTTAACATGCATCCTGAGTTGGCCTAGTGGTGGAGAACTTGTGCTCTTGAAAGAGAGGTCTCGAGTTCAAATCCCAAAAGGGGGTAGGGTATGTACATCTTATCGGCTTCGGCCCATTACCAATCAAAAAAAAAAAAATCCTCCTTAACTAAAAAGAATAACAAAAACATGCTAATGAAATTAGATATATTTAAATCATATAAAAAAATAAATTAGAGATTTCTTATGAAGGTGGTAGAACAATCTAGATTTAGTCAACAATTGAGTGAGCTAATCTTTTAGTGTACCTCCACCCCTCAATCCTCAATGTTGGATAATTCAGTGCATAAGAGATCTTTTATCGCCCATTACATGGATATGCCAAGATGATCCATTATCCCATTGTCTACTCATTAAGTGCACTCTATCATTGTCAGTGTTTTATCAGGTCAGCGAGGGAGGGATGCAGTTAAACTGGATCCGAAACCGCACGTTAAAATTTGAGTTATTGATTTTTTGAAAATTTTTGAAAAATCAAAGCCACAGTTAATTCTATTGATCATGATCAACAATCTGTAATTTTTGCAAAATCAATAACACAAATATTACTGATCCATATCAAGTACGATTTTGAAACCAATTTAGCCGCGGGGCGAGGGAGCGCAATTGCTTATCTATCATGTTGTTGAAGTGCAAGCCCAAGGCCTTGGAGAACACAAAAGGAATACTTGGTCCAACATGGTCATCTCTGATTGGTTGTGCATAAGATGGCGTGGCTCTGACCTTGTCGAGACTATGATATTTTGCATTGTCTCGGGCTAGTTGAAGGAGGTCAAATCCATCACGAAAGAGAAGACCCTAAGATTAAATCCACATGTTGAGTTCGAACCATGTTGACGGCACAAGGAGAGAGAAGTGGAACCATGTCCCACGTTGGCTTGCATGTCATTCCCACTCAGACTTGGACGCAACTTGCTCTAGGGGACCAAAATTGAATGTCATGGATGCTTGACTACTAACAAATTTTCAAAGAATCATATCATCTAGGGTGAATTATTCAAATTTGTTGAATGCATGCTCATCGTTGAATCTACTCATGAAATAAAAGGTCAACGATCGATATTCAAACTTGGTAATGGTCTGATAAGGGTTTATTTTTTGAACATGGTCTATAGATTGAGTGAGGTTTTTAATGGATGGTCTTTTAAATTAAGCATGGCCAATATGATGTAGTTTTAAGTAATAATAATTTGAACACTATGAGGCCAATATCCCCATGGATTTAATTGTGTGGACTAATATGTAAAAGAAAGCTTTAGAACAATTACGAAAAAAAGTCTGATAGATGGAGGTCTATCTATGTGTAAACTGTGCGTCTTTATGGGTTGTGGAAAATATTTCATTCTTTGTCACAAAGAAGAGTAGAGTAGATTCAAGCTAAAGAAGAGATTAGAATTAGATTAGAGTTAAAAATGACAAAGTAGGATTAAATTAGATAGCCAAAATTGGTGTAGATCTTACTATCATTCAAGTTGAAGCATTTCACATTGTTGTAAAAGAGGTTGGTGCCCTTTGATCTAAGATATTTGTGTATGTTGTTTATGTGGTGCTTAGTTTGTGGGAATCGTTGTCTTTATTATGTTCATTCTACAAAATTTTAGTAAGGGGATTGACATCTCTTATGGGTTGTTGCCTCCAAAATTTGTAAGGAAAATTAATTATTTTTTGTGAGATTAGATTTGGATAGTAGATCCAAGTAATTCATCATTGTTTTCTCTAAAAGGATTTCCACATGAATCTCTTGTGTAGTTGTTATGAGTTTGTTATTAGTATTTCTATTATTTCTATTTTTTTTAATCTCATAATGGTTAAATTTTTGAATAAATAGTATAAAAGATTCACCCCCCTTTAATATAAGTGTGTGCTCATCACATGATTCATTGTAAGAGACTACATATTCTCTCCATTTCCTTCCTATGGAGTGATAATTCAATGTATATTTATGATGGACATAATCCTTGAGGTCTACCATTGAGTCCTTTATTTGTTGCTCTTCTATCACTTATTTATGTTAATTTCCCTTCTCTCTTTTGGAGAAGAGTTTTTTCCTATTGGGTTTTCTACTTTTCTCCATTTATGAGAGATCATTTGTCAATGAGTGCATTCAACATGGCCTAGTAGCTTCCCTGTTAGAGTTGATAGTTAACCCTACAACTCCTAGAAATCACCTGCAACCAAAACTCCTATCACATCTAAAGAGAAAAAGCCATGATTGATGTTGTGCAACCTTGAGAGAGATTGATCCAAGAGAGAACCTGATATTTATATTAACATGAATAACCTAGATAGATTACCATGAATTCTTATAAAATCATAAATATCAAACCCTAGATGAAAACCCTATGAGAGGATTAAATTAGAGCATGGCAAGTGTCTTAATCATATAACTTGAGACAACTTGATCTATAAATATGATCTCAATCTAGTAATAGAAAATAACTCCTAGGTTTAGCTTAAGTGTAATACAGTAATAAGGGATAAAATTAGATAATTAATTAGATGATTATCCTATCTAGTCCAATGCCCCCTTAAAATTAACTTAGGGAGAAGCTAAAAATCTAATTATGAATGCAAAGATGGATGCATGGATGGGCCCCAACTACAATTCTCAATCAAGTACGCATGTACAAACAAATGCAATATCTCATTGATGGAGGAAAGGAGAAAACCACATGGGAAAAAACTCCTCCCCAAAAGAGAGATAAAATAACTATACTAGTGAGAGAAGGATAGAAGGGGGACTTAATTTTTATCCCCAAGGATTGATTAAGTCACATAAGTACAATGGATGTTCCCTCATTGAAGAGATAAAATGAGGATATGAATCCCTCAATAAAGAAGTATCTCTTGTGCCAATGATGAAGACCTAAAGACAAAAGATACTTTATTGCTTGCAAACAACATTTTTTCCCCTAGGAAGAAAGAGATCCATTGGTGATTGGAGAATCCATTCCCATAAACTAGAAGAATAAAAAATCCAAATCCAAGTATTGTTTGTCTCTAAAATCTTCTCATATTCTCTTGTGTCAAAATGAGATGATGTCAATCCTAAAAAATTTTAAGACTGGTGTAACAGTGTAATGGTGAAAAATTAGGGATTCCACCACAAGAAGGATGAAAACCACTAATTTTACTTAGGGACCATTACATTAGGGAAAGATAAGAACTAGATAGATCTAAAACCTAATAGATCTATATTTTGATCTAATTCCAAGGGGGTTTTTAATGTGCCTCTTCTTTCCCTTGAGTTGAATTGAATTGTTGAAGATGTTGTAATTAGGGAAAATGTTTTGGAATTTAAGTAAAAGTGTGTGAATAGTGAGTTATAGTTGTCGAATCAAGCCACGAACCTGGATCTAAGAAATATAAGAGTATTCAGACCTATTCCTAGAAGGAGCTCTTGATTTTTTGGGACCGTGGTGTTGGTCGCCCTAGTCCTCTGCACTTTCGCACTCCAATGGGGGATTGATTTGTCACTATAAAATAAAGCCAATTCTAAAGATTGCAGCTCTGTACCTGTTCCTGCGCACACCAGAGAAGGGAAATGGGTTGGGAATAGGGGTTTTCTTAAGTCAAACCATGGTTTACGAAATAACCTTGAATGAAATATTACAAATATTGAAATAAACAATGGAAAGATATACCTTAGATTTACAACAATTGATAATGATGCTTTACTTCTTAAATGTAATCACATATGTTGTATGAAATGAAATGAACATGACAAAACCCTAATCTCACACACACACACACACATGCTTGCATATGAATGATGTAATTTGCTCCACAATGATTGAATGAAAAGTATGCATCCTTGAAGATATTTGGAAATAGTTGATGATGAAATCTTCAATGCTTGAATTATTTGGGTCGAACACTTGGAGTCTGCGGATCGAAATGAATTGATTAATGTCTTTATATATAAGATCTTAGGTCAATTTACTGGCTGACCTCCAAAGGTAATATAGAGCCACCAATTTCATTTTCCACAGGAGATATAGGTCACATCCTCCCCTTGAAAAATGGGCCCCATTGAAGGGGACTAGGGCTAGCGCACTAGTCCTCCTCATTTAGGGACCAAAATTAAGTCCTGGGGAGGAGGACACCTCTCCAAAGAGTCATTTGGTATGTGCATATGGCATAAAAACTAGATTTAAGGCATTGAACGGACCCAGATAGGAGATAAGGGGAAGACGCGCTAAAGTAGGAGCACAAACATGATGTGTAAATTGGCCCAATGACAATTTATGACACTACAAATAGAAGATCCATTTGCAATGAAGATGTGTTGCAAGGTGTGTACTCTTCATCTCCTTGTGTTGTGCAACACAATTCTTGGGTTTGTGACATGGCTTAACCACCTCTCACGCATTAATTAAACCTCGCAATCGTATCGACCATTAACAGGTCAATCTTTTGGGCAACGACAACCATGTTTCTAACAAGTAGTATTAAAGCTTAGGTCATGGGTTCAAACCCCTTGCTTGCATTGGGGGGATTGATGCAAAGTATGCGCCCTTGGTCTCCTTGTGGTGTGCAGTGCAGTGCTCAGGTTTGTGACATGACTTAACCGCCTCTCATGGATTCATTAAATCTCACAGTTGTATCAGGCATTAACAAGTCGATCTTTTGGAGAAACGACAATTGTGTTTCTAGCAAGATGGACTAACAATATTGATGTGGTTATTGGCAAAGATGAGATGAATGTCCTCAAGATAATCCCCCACATCTACAAGCTAAGACTCCACTTGAAAAAGGATGATTTATCTTCAATACATGAATCCCAAGTAGTTGTGTTTGGAAGAAGATGGATGTCTTGTTGCACTAAATCGATGGGGACCATGCATGTTTCAATGTCAAGTTGATTGGGTTCAATAGAAGATGTAGAGAGGGTCTCAATCTAAGTAGTAGGAACTAGGAGATAGATTTTTGATCCATCAAAACATGCAAGATGTGTGATATACTTAAGCTTCTCTAAAGTATCATTATCAAAGTTAATACAATATACATGTGTAAGGGGTATAAGATAATGTACTACAAGATCAGTTGGGAATGGAGAGATGTGGTATCCATAGATCTCCCAAAGTTGAGTCCAAAGTGTGAAGGGACAATCCATGTCTAATATAGCGGTCATAGTGTTAGGATCCACACTAGAACAAACCAATCGTAAGACATGGACTATGATAATACCCCAAGAAGATTTATCCCCTGATATAGTTGGTTCAGGTATGATTCCATACAAATAAGGCTAAATATCTAGCCACCTAAGATGTGTCAAATAATCACTTCTTTAAGACTCATAAATATCCCCTTCTAGGATGACAAAAGTAGGATAAATAGAAAAACCCATGATAACTCCTAAAAATTGAAAGTATCATACCCTAATAACCTCAATGCATGTAAATAAGATATGATGTAATCATCTCACAAAAAAATAATTCTTTCCAGGTGTCGAAAAGTCCAAGTAATTGACCAATATGTTTAAAAAAAAAATGTTAAATAAAATGTATATAGGGTACCTAGTAGATTCTTAAAAAAATACATGAATGAATCTATAGAGTTTTGAATCACCTTTCCAAAGTCACAAGTCACAAAAATTAGATATACTAACGAAAAGATACAAAATTAAAAGTAGAAAATCATGATATGAATTTGATTGATAATAACAAGAACCTAGAGTAAAATATCAAAAAAAATCTTGCACCATTGGATTAATCTTGAAACTATCTTTTCATGATATCTTGTTTGCCCAATTTTTACATTGTATGCCCAAGTTACGATAGAAAGGAAAAAATTCTTCTTTACATGCAAAATAGAGCATAGAGGGGGCTAAATTGGTTTCTACCACTGACAACAACATGATGTCAATGCAATATTCTCATTATATTCCTTTGTGTTGAAAAGAACTTGGCTGAAAAATGTCAATTACCAAAAATTGTTGAGAATATTCTATCTAATTTTCAAGAAATTGGTTGCCAAAATCTTTTGGGGGCACTAGGTTCTTTCCAACCAAAAAGTGTTGTTGATTAGGTAAGGGGCCACCACTAGGATTGGAATCTACGATCACCAATGGGTGGACTATTAGGAGGAAGCCTTCATTGACAGTTTGGAAGTCTTTGTCTATGGTAAAAGGTCACCCTACAACTAATAATTTATCTGTTAGTAGAATGGGTCCAACCTAAATTGTGCAGGCATACGTAGTATGTCCTACATAGGCTTTTAAAAAGAAACCCCTTTTCTATTTTGTTGATTTTTTTTTAAATAAAAAATAAGGAAAATTAATTAAAAATGCCCCAAAAATGATCAACCTATAAAAGATATTTTTATGCCTGCATAGTGATGACAACTAGGGTTGTGCAATTTTCTTTTTTTCAATTTCTCTGATTTTGGTAAATGAACAATTGACTTTTATGTTTCTATACACTCTAGATCTAATGGTGATGTCTGTTTTGCTCCAAGATGAGACAATTTTATCCTCAAGGTTGGACCTCTTAGAAAATGAATAGGAAGTCACAAATCTAGAGATCTTATACCATGTCGGAGTTGATAACTAACCCCACAACTCCTAGAAATTGCCTACAATAGAAACTCCTATCACATATGAAAAGAAGCCATTATTGATGTTATGAAACTTTGAGAGAGATTGAAAAAGAGGGAACCTAATATTTATATAAACATGAATAACCTGAATAGATTACAATGAATGCTTATAAAAGCATAAAGATCAAACCCTAGATGAAAACCCTAGGAAAAGATTAAATTAGAGCATGACAAATGTCTTAATCATATGACTTGATACAAATTAACCTATAATTAGCTCAATATAATAATAAAACGCACTTCTAAGTTTAGCTTAAGTGTGATAAGGTGATAAGGGACCTAATTAGATAGTTAATTAGGTGAAATTATCATAACTAATCCAACATGCCCAACTCATAATCATAATCGTAATCTTCATATTTTCATCATTTACATATATCTAGACTACTTTGTAATTCATACTTAAAGGGGTTTTTAGCATGAATAAGGTGTTTTAACTTACAAGTTCACTACTAGGTCTTGTTCACATGTTAATTTTACTTAGGTGCTAGGAATCTTTCTAGAAGTCTTAGTTGTCAATTAGATCTTGTTTTATCTTTTGGCACATAATTATTGAGTCCCAAGTCATTTAATATTTATCATTTAGTTGTCTCATTTTATAGTATAAAGACACATCTCACAATCTTGTCTAGTCCTATCTTTCAACCTTGCCTATATGATGCCTTCATCATATCTACATTTTGTGATGCAATATCTAATTCAATCTAATTCATTGTACCCATAATCAAGAATATTTTTCTCTTGCTTCTCTCTAGTTGAAGGAATACCTTGGTTTTGCAAGTGATCATAGAGGATTGATTTTATTGACAACTCTAACAAGATGCTTCAAATGTTCCTTCCTATTTTTACTATATACAAAGGTAATACCAAAGAACATTCACACAATTTTTTTAAGTAGCTTAAACTAAATACATGATTAATGCATAATTAGGAAGTGGCTAGAACATCAATGAGTTCAAAAGGTATTATGAAAAATTCAAAGTGTCTATTATGTCACTTGAAAGTTGTCTTCTAAGCATATTTATCTTTCATGCGGATCTTATGGTATCTTGATCTCAAATCAATTAAATTGGAGTACACATTTCCATTCATTTAAGATATGATCTCATCTATCCTTGGAATAAAATATCTATTCTTGATGGTATTGTTGTTTAAGGCCCTACAAGAAATGTGCATATACATAGTTTTATCCTTCTTAACAAGAGCAATTAAAGATGCAAATAAACTAGAGCTAGGCAATATGAAGCTCATCTCAAGAATTTATTTTATAATCTCCTTATTTCCTTATTTATATCCTCTTAGGTAACAATATGGTGTAGATATAACAAGTTTAACCCCTTCTTTTGACACTATAAAATGTTAAAATCCTATATGTACTAGTGGGAAAATGATGAGTGATAGATCAAGAGGAAACCTAACCCTTTCCCTCAAAGAGCGATGAGAGTTTCACTATTGATTATCCTCCAAGAACTTTTCACCATTACATTAGGAAGATAAGGGGTAATTCACTAGATCCAATCTCCACACAAAGATGATAGATTGAATTCTGAATGAATTAAGGATGTTATGATGATCCCCTTATTCCTTTGTTTGATTTGGAAAGGAATTGATTGAATTATGTAGTGAAAAAGTGACAAAGAATCGATTATAACTTGATATCTGAATATGGGATGAAGATGTGCACCTGGATTTGGTAGTAAAATGTCGAGACGAAGTCGCCCTGCAAATTTGATGAAAATTTGTCCGGACCGTGGCGGGAATGTACATGGTCCTCCGAAGAATCCGCAAAACAAAAAGGGTTTTTCCGCCCCTACAAATGAAGCCTGAATCCGAAAGTATACCTGTGCACCTATAACCTACACACAAAAAAGAGAGGGACATGTGTTGGGATTGGGGGTTTTCCTTTAGGTCAAACCCCAGTTTTGGAATTAACCAGGTAATGAAAGAAAGCACTTGCAAGTAGATGTAAATGAAAGACTAAATTGTAAATCACCTCAAGGGAGGTTGTAGTAGCAATTTTGATAGAAATTTTTGTATGGAATTGTATGTTGGAATCAATCTCCTCTTCAATGGTTGAATCCTTGACTTGAATGCAACACCTAGCCTTGAAGGGAAACTTGAGAATGCTCAATGCTGGAAAAGAATGCTTGAATACCTGAATGCTCTTGAATGCTTGATCGCTTGTGAATTTCCCACTTATCCAACTTATGCAAATGAGAGAGCGAATTCCCCCTTAAATACATGTTTGAAGGATTTGAATTTCATCACGAGACGACATCAGGGAGATTTCTTGCTCACTACACAACCCACAAGACATGCTCTAGAAAGGTCCTTCCCCAAAATAGGGCAGAGAAAGGGGCGTGGTGCCCCTATCCTGGGTGGACAAGGGCGCCACACCCCTTTCCAAGGGGGGACAGGCGTGCCTGCCCCTGTCCTACCCCTATCTCTAGGGTAGAGTGTGGACGGAGTGATGCGGAGGCCAAGGAAGAAGGTGTTTTCGCAAGCCGAGCACTCTCTGGTCTCTGATCAAGCTAGAGTATTTGAGTTTGCATGCGTGAGGACCCTAATGCAGTCGTAAATTGCTAGGGTCATAATTTTATGACATTACATTTAGCCCCTACTTTAGCGGGAGTATGAGCGTATGTTGATACTGTCGGTAAAGTACAAGGAAACAAGATTGAAAGAACTTTACCACGTCAAGGAGGCAAGATGCGCCAAGCCCCCAGTGGACTTAGGCTCTTACAACTTTGGTTGACAAAGTAAAAGGGAAGATCGAGAAGGGGAGAACCATGATTGCAAGTAGCAAAGTTCCCTTCACTATGAGTCATGAAAGCAAGGATAAAAAGATTACAAAGCAAAGAAAAGTTCACTAAGTAATTCGAAGTATCACAAGAAGGAAAGTATGAGCGAAGTGTATGCCCCCACGTTAAAGCGATCACACGTGCCTTATCGGGAGCAATTGATTTAAGGTAGGATACACCCAAAAGAGAGAAAAGAAAGGGAGCACATTATCACAAGGATTTAGCCCCCAATCAAGGTATAAACCCAAGGATAATGAACACAAAAAATGAGGTAGTGTCGCTTTCCTCGGGGTCAGTATGTTGTATGATAACTCATGTATATCATGTATGTATATGCATATAATAATCGTCATTCCCCAAAGAAGAACATTGCCTTAGAAGAAAGGGAAGAGAGGATGTCTTTTGAGTCAACATAAAAGAGACCAAGAAAAGATCTCAATGCTTTGCATCGTCCCCAAGTAGACATTAAGGGAACAATAGAAGAATGGTCACAAAAGAGAAAGAAAGAAGAGGGAGAAAGATCTACAGTGCTAATATTTCTAATCTAGCACAGCATCCGCCTCCTGATCTTGCTGATCACTATTTCGGGAAGGTGAGCAACACTGCAGAGGAGCGATATTGAGCATAGCAAATGGAGCTATCACAAGATCCAAACAAGGACTATGCTCATGTGGTAAGTCACTTTGTTCAATTCTAGGAGCTAGGATTAGGGTTTGTGAAAACTCATCTGATAAATGTTTGTCCACATCAATATATTCATGCTCACAGTCAGAAGCATTAGGAGTTGTATTGCTATTATGAATAACATTTTCACCCATTTATTCATCAAATTTTAAAGCAAGAGGAGCAAGAACACGAATAGGAGTAAAACCATCACATGTTTTATGCAACTTATGATTTGGAGATGTTGGTTGAATATCTTGCTTAGGAGAAAAGGGAATCATGTCAATTGTTGGAGTCTGAGGAGACTAGGTATTTTGAGGGATAGCTTCACGAGCTCAAACCCGACGTCTTCATTGGTGTTCTCTCGAACAATGATTCTGTCGAGTCTTAGTGGAAGGTTGAGAAGGAGGAGGAACATTTGAAGAAGGAGGAATGGTGTTCCCCTTAATAGTGGAAGGTTTAGGTTGAGGTTTTTTTGGTTGAACAATAGGAGCGGCAGGCCTCTTCTCTTGATAAGAGGAAGGAGGTGGAACTACGCCATAGAAAGGAGGAATATTAGGTGTAGGAAGGAGACCAGGTCCATCATGAGGAGGAGGTATAGGTCTAACCTTAGGAAGAATATTGATGTTCTCCTTAAGAGAAGGTAAAGTCACATCCATAGAAGTAGGTGGACAATTTTCCTTAGGAGGGAGATTAGTTCTATCCGAGAGGGGAAGAACCTCATCTTGAAGAATAATAGGAATGTCAAGTGCTGGCGATCTAGGTTGACTTAAGGATAAGATCATATCATTCTTCCATTTTTGATAAGATTGAAAAAGGGCATCGCTCCTTGATGGAAGAGATTGAAATTGTTTAGGCCAAAAGAGATCAATAGGAACATTGGGGCTTCTTTTGGATGGATGAAATAAGCTATGGTTCATGGTTATGATTTCTCCATTGTGAGGAAATTTAAGACACTTGTGGATTGGAGAAGCAATAGCCTTCATGGAAGATAGCCAAGGATAGCCCAACTTCACACGAAATTGCTCAGAGGAAGGTATGATAACAAAGTCAACATCCATGGATTTAGCATGAACTTCAACAGGAAGGGTGATAGGGCCAATGGTAGGACAAGAGAAACCATCAAATAACTTCACCACTACATTAAAACCATCATATAATGGTTTGTGTAATCATAAAGTGACAAGATACTCTTCAGTTATGACATAAACCATGCAAGAGGGATCAATCAGGGCACCACGGCAAGGGATATACTTAACCTTTGCAACTATTTATAAAGGGTCATCGGGTGCTCTAATGGTCTCACTAGGGTCAAATGTAATATAGGGATCCATAGGCGTATCTTGTGTTTTTACCTTATTAACCAAATTTGGAGCCATATAGATGAATGTTTTAGAAGAGAGAGAATTAGGCACAATCTCAATAACGTTAGAGGTATGAGATGGCAAGGGATCAGTGAAAATCTTAAGATTTTGATTAAGAGAAGCAACTGATTTATTCCCTTTATCATTCACACCTGCCACAGATATAGTATTATTATCAATCAAGTCTTGAACCTTATTTTTCAATGCAAAACATTTCTCAATATCATGACCAGGTTGACGATGAAATTGGCAAAAGGAATTGTTATCAAAATGAGGAGATGCAAGTTTGGAAGGATCAACTTGTTTTATAGGAGGAAGTTTTATAACATTTCTATGCAATAAATGAGACATAATAATATGCAAATATTCATTCGAAGGAGTAAATTGTCTCCCTTTTTGGAAAAATTTAGAAATAGGAGGCACACCTGTTGTAGCATTCACATTGTTGTTGTTGATTGGATCATTGAACTTGATGAAGCTTTTTGTTGGTTTGAACTTCACAAATGGTTGTTGAACACTCTCCCCCTTATCACTTGGAGCCATAGGAGTGGATTGCTCCATTTGAATCACAACCAAATGATAATTGTGGAGTGTTACGCGCAATTGCCGAAAGGAAGTAAACTCAGCCAAAAGAAGCTTTTCCCTGATATCTTTTTGTAAATTAGAAATGAAAATTCTTTGAATATAATTATCAGGCACATGAAAAGAAATTTGAGCACACAAATGTTTATATCTACCAATGAAATTAGTCACTTTCTCTTTAACACCTTGTTTACAATGCATTAAATCAGTCAAAGTGATTTTAGGACCAATATTGTTTTGAAATTGTTGGATGAAAGCATTTGCTAGCTCTTGAAAGGAAGTGATAGAATAAGAAGGCAAAGAGCAATACCATTGCAAGGCCTTATCTCTTAGTGTTCTTGTAAACAGTTTTGCAAGCAATCGTTGATCATAAGCAAAATCAGTACACAAGGTTTGGAATGTTTTGACATGCGTAAGAGGATCACCTTTTCCATTATAGATCTCTAATTGAGGGATCTCAACATGTTTAGGTGGCACAGATTTAACAATATCAAGAGAAAGTGGGATCACAACATCAAAGGTGGGCACACTAAACTTGGATTGACTCATGGAAGCAATTTGTTGTTGCAAGAAAGACACAGTTTGGGCAAGATTGTTGATTGTCATTTCAGTGAAAGAATTCATGTTAGACATAGTTGATTGACAAGGTGGTGTTATGTTGTTGAAATAAGGCATGGACTAAGAATAAGGTGGTGGGACACTATGATAAGTAGGCATTGGTGATGAATGGGTAGGAAAAGGGACACTTAAAGGCTCGGAATAAAGCTGTTGAAGGAATTGCCCCCTTGTGTCACATTGATCGGTTGAGGAATAGTTGGAATACTCATGGAAGACATAGGTATCGGTGGAGGATTAAATGAAGAAGAGGGATTGCCCCCATGACCTATGGTTGTAGGAATGACATTTTGAGTTGAAGTAGCCCTGATGTTGGATGTGAAGGTAGGAATACTAGTCATAGGATTGGTCAAAGGAATAGAGGAATTGACTTATGTTGAAGGTTGTGAATAACCTAGGGTTTCGGCACAACTCTTGATAGGCATGACATTAGAATCAACAATATGTGCAATGTCGCGCAATATATCAATTCCATTCTTATCACTTTGAAGCATGCACTTAAGGCCTTCAATTAATGGAAGAGCTTCACTATTAGGGTATTCTTGGGACATCCATTGTTGAAAGATATCAAATTGATTGTCCAATGTAGAAAGTTGATCTAAATAAACCCTAGTTAAAGCTTCTTCTTCATCATGAGATCCATCAATAGGCACATGATTAGGATGGGAAGAATTAGCATGATCCTCATTAAAGAAGTCACCCAAATTAGGCTCCATCTCCTCAGTAATTAAACCTTGGGAAACCTTAATTCTAATGCTTTGTCTAATGAGGATAGGATAGGTAGGACTAATACTGGTAAAACTCATGCACTAGAGGAAAAATTTGAATTTTGAATTGTGAAACAAAGCTTACAAAAATTGAGTAATACAAAATTTAAGAAAATAATGATTACACAATTTGAACTTTGTTGGGGGAATAGGATGACACAATTTCCAAAAAAATGAAAGGAAATTGGAATTTTAAAATTAGGGCCAAGGGAATACCACTTAATTTTAAAATCAAAATTTTTAAAATCAGGGCAGATTATATTTAACCTCTTAATTTTTTTTTTTTAAATTGAATGTTGAAATGTTGAATTTTGAAGGTATTTCCAATTCTAGAGGGATCAAAAATCGATAAAATCATCCAATCTTCTGGATTTAGGCTAATAAATACAGTCATAACAGTCTCCCAAAATTTCAGGAAAAAAACCGAGGACCGTGGTGGGAACGCACATGGTTCGACTAACTTTTTTTGAAATTTTCAGGGATGGATATTACAATGATTTTAAAGTTGGCGAATTTTATGATCTCTAGATGGGCAAATGAAGGCACAAATGTGAAAATACGACCCTATTAGGGTTTTGAAGAAAAAGAGGAATTGAAGTGCAATTTTGAAAAGGGTCAAACCTAATGGATAGGGACACCTTAGAAAATGTTTAGAAATTTGAATGTAACTGAAATTGGTTTGAAATTCACACAAAATCTAATAAAAATAAAAATTAGGGTTTGATGACCTAACCACTTAATTTTAAAATTTGAATTTTGGGAAAAAGGGGGGAAATTGAAAATTTGAATTGTAGAACTGAAAACAAATCTGAGAACAATCAGAAATCTGAAAATTAAATGGAAATCCAATTGTTTGCACAAATTCAATATGATTTTTAAAAATTAGGGTTTTAATAAGCAACCTCTCAATTTTGTAAATTTTAATTTGTAAATTGAACAAGACAATGAGGAAATTGAATTTGACAAACAAAGCAATTTTCAGACCACGAGCAATTTTTACAAATCACAAGTTCAATTTTAATTTTAGAAACTATGGTTTTTAATGAATTAACCACTAAGTTTGCAGAAAGATGAAACTTGTAAATGAAAAATATGTAATGTTGTTCAAAGGATAGCATGCAAGACATCAGGTTCACCAAAATGTACTGGTGGGAAAATGATGAGTGATAGATCAAGAGGAAAACCAACCCTTTCCCTCAAAGAGAGATGAGAGTTTCACTATTGATTATCCTCCAAGCACTTTTCACTATTACATTAGGAAGATAAGGGGTAATTCACTAGATCCAATCTCCACACAAAGATGATAGATTGAATTCTGAATGAATTAAGGATGTTATGATGATCCCCTTATTCCTTTGTTTGATTTGGAAAGGAATTGATTGAATTATGTAGTGCAAAAGTGATAAAGAATCGATTATAACTTGAGGTCTAAATATGGGATGAAGTTGTGCACCTGGATTTGGCAGTAGAATGTTGAGATGAAGTCGCCCTGCAAATTTGATGAAAAGTTTTCTGGTTCGTGGCGGGATTGTACACGGTCCTCCGAAGAATCCGCGAAACAAAAAGGGTTTTTCTGCCTTTGCAAATGAAGCCTG